>NC_142944.1:22996828-23046828 GCF_046866305.1 Octopus bimaculoides | reverse complement strand
AAGCAACGAGCTGAATGAATCCTGCTGCCACACATATAGCCTTCAACCCTGTATATATACACACATACACATAAGAAGTGATTAGTTGGAGAATTTCTATGACTTCACCAACCCCAAATTCTGCCCTCCAAATTTCCTCAATTGTGTGGGGCATGGTTGAGAAAGACACCAACTGCTTTGCCTGCAACATCAAGGCCGAGCTAGTGGCCATGATCAAAGAGGTGTTCAAGGATCTTCTCAGTGAAACAGTGAGGAATGCATGTGTCAGTTTCCAGAGCCATCTTGAGGCTGTGGTGGAAACAGAGGATGGCTACTAAAAGTAAGGTTGGGGTATGTATGTATGTTTCTACATACATTGAAGTATATGTGTGTGTGTGTGTGTATACACAACTGGAAGTACTAAATATTTTTATTTGCCTAAGTGGCTTAATTGGTAGTAAGCATTGATACTTGGAATGCATAGTAAACCAGGATCAAATGAAATGGAAAATGTTCAGGGAGCAACTGCCTGTGCTGGAAACAAAGGGACTCTTCCTTGGTGTGGAGTGTATGATGAGACCAGGGTTCTGGCACTCTGTCAGTTATGAGAAGGGTTCCAGTCAATCCGATCAATGGAAGAGCCTGCTTGTGAAATTAATGTGCAAGTGTTTGAGCACTCCACAGACATGTGTAACCTTAACGTAGTTCTCAAGAAGATTCAGCATGACACAGAGTGTGACAAGGCCGGCCCTTTGAATAACAAGTACTACTCATTTTTGCCAGCTGAGTTGACTGGAGCAGCATGAAATAAAGTGTCTTGCTCAAGGACACAATGCACCACCAGGAATCAAACTAATGACCTTACGATTGGGAGCTGATTTACTACCAGGGTTCTAAATGTAGAGAATTTGCAAAGACTAAAAAGAAATGAGGCAAGCATACTTTACTGGATATGAAAAGTGCATGAACGATGCCAAACAAATAACTGGAGAGAGAAACTGTGTATAAGGTGAACCTGACGTTTAGATTCAAGAGAGAGAACTACATTGGTATGGACAAAGGATGTGAATGAAGACTGTTGCATAAAATAAATAGTGAGCGATTAGAGTGAATTGTGTCAATGGAATAGGAAAATAAGGAAGTCATAGAATGACACGGGACTAATTGGTGGAAATTGATCTTGTTGGAGCCACATAGAATGCTTCTTGTGCCTGTGCTGTGTAAACGCACCTGTGCAGGTGCCATGTAAAAAGAGCATTCAGCACACCCTGTAAAGTGGTTGGTGTTAGGAAGTGCATCCTGCAGTAGAAGCCATGCCAAAACAGACAATTGGAGTCTGGATAGCTCCCTGGCTGGCCAACTCCTGTCAAGCCATCCAACCCATTCTAGCATGGAAAACAGACGTTAAACGATGATGATGAATCTCACAAAAGAGTTGACAAGAGACTGCAACAACTAGTCACCTGCGGTAATGCAGAAAACCACTCTCTCCCTCTTAGACCAGTATGGTACAAAGAATGCTAATGATGGGAGTGCTGTCGGTTGGGATGCTCTTGCTGCAATTACCTACCACTTTCCAATTCTTTTACTATCTTCTCTCCACAAGTCTCCCTGTCCAAGATGCTTTCACTCTTTTCTTACTCTACTCTTCTCCCCCTCCCCTCCACTTTTATGATATTCTCCTCTGACCTCTCTTTGTCTCATTGTTTTCACTACATTCACCCTCTCCTCTCTCTCTATTTCTACAGTACTTTCCAGCCCTTCTTTCTCTTACTCTTGCATACACCCATTGCTGCAACACTTTCTCTCACCCCACCACTCTGTCTGTCTGTCTCTCTCTCTCACAACCTCTCTCCTTAGCCTCCCTAACTAGGACACTTTGTTTATATTTATACTTTGTTCTTTCTCCTATCACCACTGCCACCACCTCTTTGGTACCCCCTCCCCCAGCTTCTCTTTCCGTTACTCTTCTTGCTGCTTTCATCCACTGCTCGCTTGACCTGCCTCTTTTCTCCTATTATACTTTCCCCCTAGCTTATTCACAGCCTCAAAACCTTCTCATCCCCACCACACTGTCTTTAACTTACCTCAATGCATCCCAAAGCCCACCTTCCCTCAAGTGACCTCCTCTCCAGATTTCTTGCCACTCTCACCTATTTCTCTCTCTTTTATGTTCCATTCCACCCATACCCTTATATAGGATGGCAAGGGATCCTCTTACTGAGCTCACCTTTTCATCCTTACACCTTACCACTCCATCCCTCCTTCTCTTTAACCCCTGACACTAATTCCTTTCCTCTTTCTTTGCATACTAATCTCTCTCTCTCTGTAGAAATATATTTTGTTTATACTACTTTACTCTTGCCTCTCACAACTATAAAACTGCTCCTCTTATAGTTTGTCTCTGCCATGAGCTCACTTAGAACCATCACACTCTCCCTTCTATTCTGAGTTACAGGTACAATCTATCCAAGGTTACAGATATTAACATTTGCCTAAGACACTATGCAGTGGGATTGAACCCTGAACCTTGTTGTTAGGAAACATACTTCTTAACCCTTTCATTACCATATTTCTGTTGAAATACACTGCCCTTTTCTCAAATAATTTTGAAAATATTAAAAAAATTATTAAAATAACTCTGATATTATTTAGCTGGGGTTTTGAACATAAATTAACATGAAATTTTAATTTGGATTACTTTAAAATGGGAAGTTTGTATCATAGGACCAAGTGTGGTTTCAGGTGGGTTGGTATCTGAAGGGTTAATCATTCAGCCATATTACTCACATTTAAATAAGTAAATAGACACTAATGAATTGTACTTGATACATTTTAATTTGTCTAAACAAGATGACTGAAAATGTATAATGACATAAGTCAGTTAGTGCTTTGACCATTGTTTAAGTGAATGGAAATAAACAGAAATAGTAAACTCTAAATATAAAAGAAAATATGGAATATTTTTCTAAAAATAGCCTAGCACCCATATCTATCAGTTTATATTGAAAGCAAGAACTAAAAATAATTCTTAGGAGAAATGCTTCCATCAAACCTGAGCTAGAAAGATATAAAGCTTTTCAAAGAATTTCTAGATTCCTTTCATCTTGTGTTGGAAGGAAAACTTGTTTTTGGTAATAGGTAAATGGACTTAATAGATTACAGTAAAGAAATACCTTCAAACCTTGAAAAAGTCATCAGAATAAGAGACCAGATGAAGGAAATATAAATTAAGTGTTTATCATCTAAAGAATATCCATAGTAACATCTTCAAGACAAAAAAATTTAACTTTCATTATCGGAGGATGGCAATGATGATGATCTGCTTCTTCTTTGTCTTCTTTTAACATGCTGGAATGAATCGGACAATTATTCGACATGTACTGGTTAGCCAGAAAGCTACACTAAAGTCCAAGGTTTCTACAGGTCGATGCCTTTCCTAATACCAAGCACTTTACAGCATGTACTGGGTACTTTTTTTTTTTTTCATGGCACCTGCACTAGTGAGATCATAAAATACTTGCAAGAAGAGACACTTCAACTGAGTGGGATATATATATTAAAGGATATGAAAGTATGATAGAGAGAAAGGAACAAGTATTTTGCTGAAGAGGTGAAGAAGATTGTCCACTTGGAAAGAGAGAGAGAGATGTGAGGTCAAGTTATTAGGTGAATATGAGAGAATAGGGATAGAAGAACAGAAAAGGTGGATGGTTAGGTAAGTGACTTAGAGTGTAAAGAGCATGACATGATTAGAGAAGGAGATTGAGATGAAATAAAGAATGGTATGAAAGTCCAGACAACATCATTATCATTTAATGTCTGTTGTCCATGCTGACATGGGTTAGATGGTGTGACCAGAGCTGGAAGTTAGTGAGGGAGGTGCTGCACCAGACTCCTGTCTGATTTGGCATGGCTTCTACAGCTGGATGCCCTTCCCAATGGTAGCAAGTAAAATACAAGGTGCATTTCAGTTTTGAGAAATTTTTGGAGTGGCAGTTTAGTATATCATTACTATACACCTAATAAGCTGACCTGCCAACTTTTGATATTCCAAATTGAAAGAGACAGTTGTAACAAGACTTTGAACACCTCCTACTAAACACTGCTTGTCACAATACCATCCTGGTGACCAACTACTTGACAGAGATGGACATCAAAACTTTCCCCTTACCCTTCTTATTGTCAAGACCTTGCTTCCTGTGATCTTTTGTTATTCTCCAAGCAGAAGGAGAACTTCAGGGCCAGTTGTTTTGAAGACATTGAGAAGATCAAGACTGCGACAAGAGTCCTAGATACCTCCACTACAGAGGATTTCTAGGGGATCTTCACAAAGTGCAACAAGTACATTGAAGTCAGAGGATTCTACTCTGAAGGAAATTGGAGTTTTCTCCTTCTTTGAAATAAATAAATGTCTATCCTGGAAAAAGTCTCAAAACTTCTGGAATGCACCAAAAATTTTCATTCACTTGTTTATAAGGTTCTTTCAGTTGAGATTGACACAGCCTAGTTGTGAGGATGTTGGACTCACAATCACAAAATTGTGGTTTCAGTTCCTGGACCAGACAGTGCATAACACTTCATTTTATGTTGCTCTGTGAATGCTTTGACATCTGACACGTGGAATACTTTGTAGTTGTTCAGGAATGAGCTGATGTGCAGCACAAACATATGATCACAATAAACAAATCATCTGTGCAGGTTGGTCAGCAAGACTGCAGAACTCTCATCTGTTATATACACCATAGTATATTTTATAGATTTAAAACATCACTCCTTGGAATTTTTGTAGGTTTTTCAGGAGTTCAACATGTTATTTCTATGTAGTTCCACCCATTTCAAACTTCAGATTTTAGAATTATCATTTTGTTACATCAGGCATGTTTCACTTACATTTCATTTAAAAAGGAAAATAGATTTTTTTTCTTTCACTGTTGAGTTTTCAGCAAATGATGATCTATGCTAACTTCTGTAGTTTCAATTTTGGTATCACAATACGAATTATCACCAAATTGAATGTTTTTAAGTTGAACACATATTTCTCACAGTATCTTTAGAGGGTACATATTTAATTTTTGTCATTTCAGCAAACATTAGTAGGTTTATGTGCATGCACTTGTGTGCGGTATCTGCATTGGTTAATTGGAGTGCCAATTAGTCGTGGCGTTTTTCATTTCTAGGGCCCCGTAGAAATTATTGGTAAATTTTTACTGTTACACCTTTTTGATGAGCTTTCAGAATAGTTATTACTATTCCAAGGAGAAGGAAAAGAGCCAAGAATTAGGTGGTAGTTTTTGCATGAAAAAATTCTTTGTCCTCCACCCCCAATTCTGTGTTCTTTTTTGGTAAATTTTTACTATTTCTTACTCATACACCCATTTCATGAGGCAGATGTAATATCTTTTACTTATCTTTTATATTATACCTGTTTCAGTCATTAGACTGTGGCCTTGTTGGGGCATCACCTTGAATTTTTAGTTAAATGAATCAAAACCCAGTAATTATTTTCTTAAAGCGTGATACTTATTCTATTGGTCTCTTTTGATGAACTGCTAAGTCACGGGCATGTAAATACATCAACGCTAGTTGTCAAGTGGTGCTGGGAGACAAACACACACATACACACATAATGGGTTTCTTTCAGTTTCTGTCTACCAAATCCGCTCACATGTTTTAGTTGGCCTGAGGCTATAGTAGAAGACGCTTACCCAAGGTGGCATTCAGTGGGACTGAACACAGCACTATGAGTTTGAGAAGCAAGCTTCTTACCCACAACCACACCTGTGCCTATAGTTAAAGATGTTAAAGTAATTTCCAGGCCAAAATGAAACAGAAGCACAGCATTTAACCAGCTGTAGATATTGTGTTAATTGGTATTTTGAGACCATTTCTTTGGATTTATACAAGACAAAATTTTATTTTTTTAAAATTTTGCACCTCCTCCTTTATTTTTTCAAAACATCTTGAGACAGTATGACTTAGAAAAAAGTTTTTTCAAAATTTAAAAATAATATCTGAAATGGAAAATGGAAAACTTATGCTAATTTTGTTCAAGAACCAAATGAAGTGGGGATTTTCAACCCTGGGATCATCCTGATTTGAAAAAGTATAATATATCTATGTAGAGCAAACATAACTTGAGATATAAAGATCCCACATGGACATATAGAATTTTGCTTTTATTATTATAGATGTTTCATAATCAGTTTCTATCTACCAAATTCACTCACAAAGCTTTGGTTAACCTAGAGCTATAGGAGGCACTTGCTCAAGGTGCCACACAGTGAGACTGAACCCGAAGTCACATGGTTGGGAATCAAGCTTGTTAACCTGCATCTATCTTTTGTATTTCTTGCTCTAAAATTATTTTACTTCAAAGTACTGGCTTCCTGATAAAATTCTTGTATAAGATTTTTATCCTTTTTTGATAAAATTCTTGTAAAAGATTTTTATCCTTTTTTTGAATTTATTAATCAAATATATACATATATATATATAAATGTAAGAACTTACTGTGGACAAGGGCTGCATGGTATTCGATTTATATATATATATATTTCAAATTTACAGAAAAGAAGAGAGACAGGTGAAGGAACAACAAACAGGTGTATTAGTTTAACACCCGGGAAGAATGGAAAAGTCTTTGACATTTCGAGCCTACGCTCTTCAACAAAAAGGGGATTGAGAGAAAAAAAGAGAGATAACGGATTAACACCTCAGCATAAAAACATGCAGGTAAAATGAGGAAGATTGAGAGATAAGTAGGAAATACAAATGAATAAATAAACAAAATTAGACAAGTAAAACATGTTGGAAAGTGTATAGCAATATGAAACAAAATATAGATGGGAAGATGGCAGAATTGTTACTGTGCCGGGTAATTGAGTGTGGATGTTAAACTGAAGTGAGTGCACAAAGAAGCAGAGTCTTTTTACTTAAAAATCAAAACTTCCAAAAGTGAGCCTGCCAAACATGGTGTGTACTAGTACCTAGTTTCTAATTTTGAATAGGAAGATATTAAAATTAATCAAACTTTATAAGAAATCAACCTGTGAAAAATAGTACAATGTACATATGTCAAGGCACATGGTTCAGTGATTAGAGCATAGGGCTCACAATCATGAGGTTGTGAATTTGATTCCCGAACCGGGCTGAGTGTTGTGTTCTTGAGCAAGACACTTTATTTCACATTGCTCCAGTTCACTCAGTTGTAGAAATGAGTTGCGGTGTCATTGGTGCCAAGCTGTATTGGCCTTTACCTTTCCCTTGGATAACATCGGTGGCATGGAGAGGTGGGGTTGGTATGCATCGGCAACTGCTGGTCTTCCATAAAACAATCTTGCCCAAACTTGTGCATACCAGGGGAACTCTCTGGGTGCAATCCCATGGTCATCATGACCAAAAGGGATCTTTACTTTTACATACATATACACACAAAGTGCATAGTTTAGAGATCAAGAAATCTCTTCAAATTGAGCTGTTACTTCTTTGCATGGAGAGGTCACAGCTCTGGTACTATGGACATGTGATTAGAATATTGCAGGAAAGAATTGCAAGATGGATTTTTTTAAAGCTGAGCCAACTTGTAGGAGATCTAGTAGACCAAGAATGAAATGGTTGTAATAAAAGTTTCAGTAGGTCATGTTTGGGAACTAAACGGCAAAGTGGTACAATGGTTGCTTCTGACAGGACCTTATGGAGGAAGTGCCGGAGGACACTACTCTCATGGCTCTTCCAGGAGTAGTGGGTGGAGAAAATGGATGGTTATATATATATATATATATAAGGGCATTACTACAGAATAATGCCACACACTGGACTTCCCAAATAAACACATTTAGTACCGAATGCGAGGAAAAACAACCAACAGAAGAAAACCAACTTTCTTTTACACGTGTACCTTAAACAACCCAGAAGTATTCCCGCTTCTTTGATGAAGATGTATACAGATAAACTTCATTCCCTTTGCTGTGTCGGATACGTAGAGTGTTCGTTTTTGGTGAGGTGAGAATTCTGTTTATTTGTATATATTTTTTTGAACAATACTATGCTGATGAACGAAATCTAGATTCATTCTAGTAATCGCGAAATCGGTCGATACATAGTTGAGTTATTTAAAAGAAAGTTGGTTTTCTTCTGTTGGTTGCTTTCCTCGCATTCAGTACTAAATGTGTTTATTTGGGAAGTCTAGTGTGTGGCATTATTCTGTAGTAATGCCCTTATATAAATATAAACGAATAATTATATTCTTGGGAATAGAAATTTCCCTTATGAATTTTTTTACACACTGGCTACCTGATAAAATTCTTGTAAAAGATTTTTATCCTTTTTTGAATTTATTAATCAAATATATACATATATAAGAACTTACTGTGGACAAGGGCTGCATGGTATTCGATTTATATATATATATATTTCAAATTATCAGAAAAGAAGAGAGACAGGTGAAGGAACAACAAACAGGTGTATTAGTTTAACACTCGGGAAGAATGGAAAAGTCTTTGACATTTCGAGCCTACGCTCTTCAACAAAAAGGGGATTGAGAGAAAAAAAGAGAGATAACGGATTAACACCTCAGCATAAAAACATGCAGGTAAAATGAGGAAGATTGAGAGATAAGTAGGAAATACAAATGAATAAATAAACAAAATTAGACAAGTAAAACATGTTGGAAAGTGTATAGCAATATGAAACAAAATATAGATGGGAAGATGGCAGAATTGTTACTGTGCCGGGTAAAATGCTTAGTGGCATTTCATCAGTCTTTACATTCTGAGTTCAAATGTTGTCAGGGTCGACTTTCATCCTTTCAAGGTCTATAAAGTGAGTAACAGTTGAAGACTGTGGTCAGTGTAATCAACTTAACCTCTTTCATGAACTTGCTGGTCTTGTGCCAAAATTTGAAACAAATATGAAGCAAAACAAGAATGGGAAAAGTATGCAGTTGCTAATGATGATTCCAACATGGGTATAGCTGTTTTCATTTTCAAATTGATTACAATTGCTCTAACACAAATATAATCTACAGTACATTGTAGCAATAAGATGAAACACTCAACACACCACTAATAAAAGAATGTGTATAATGAAAAGTACACCAATATCAAGTATATATTTATATATAGTCAATCTCGTACGTTAAGATCTACTTTCCATGGGCCAAATGAAATTCATTGGAAGACTTTCTATGGCCAGATGCCCTTCCTATCAAACAGTTCTTCACCTCTTTCAAAGCAAGATAATATTTCTTCATGGCCAGACATGTTTATATATATGTATGGTGGTATGGGCTGAATAGTTTGACAGGAGTTGACCAGGCAGAAGACTGCACAGAACTTCTGTGACTGTTTTGACAGTAGAGGAGGCAGCATATATATATATATCCCTCTTCAATGAACTGCTTCCTGTTGACTTGCCCCCTATTTCCATACATTTGTCACCCTCCCTACTCACTATGTTTTCATCTCACTCTTGCAATGAAACCACCCTCATGTTATCTTTCTCCCATTCTTCTCCTGTCTATTTTATTAATATTACTATTCTATTGCTTTTCACTCTTTTCTGTACTGTTAGTCAGCACCAACTCTTCCCAACTCATATATATTACTGATTATTCTGTCTTTGTTCATCATTCACAACATTTACACCTCAACTTAACCCAATTTTTTGTCATCACCTACTCTCCTCTATCTTCCAACTATCATCAACCACACTCCTCATCATTCAGTATATTTCTTTCCAGTCCCAGCTACTCCCACCCATTCTTCTATAATGTGAGTAGCCATGTGTCTTGTCCGCAGAAACTTGTTCAGGTCTCTTTCATACTTTAACGACTCATCACATCAAGCATAATGGTGACTCCTCCTCTACTGTAGCCTCATTCAGCCAAAGGACCTTAGTTTTGCAAGTTACATGGTGATATCATACAAGTTACAAGGTAAAAAGAAAAAAAAAGGCACTCAGTACACTCTAACACAATCAGAGTTAGGAAGAGCATCCAACCACAGAAACCATGTCCTTTGGATCCTGTCAGACCATGTGAA
Organism: Octopus bimaculoides; assembly: GCF_046866305.1. Taxonomy (NCBI): domain Eukaryota; kingdom Metazoa; phylum Mollusca; class Cephalopoda; order Octopoda; family Octopodidae; genus Octopus; species Octopus bimaculoides. The sequence continues at coordinate 23,036,806 of NC_142944.1, read as the reverse complement.
CATGCAAGATAAATGTTAAAAGCTGATGATGGTACACAGATACACACATATGTTTGGAAAAAAAAAAAAGAAAGAAAGAAAGAAGTCAGAAATAATTGCCTTAATTTTATTGACCAATAACAACAACAACAAATGGTAATATAATAATGATAATAATATTAACGACATAGGGTAATTAAGGACAAATACAAGCTACAGAAAGATTGAAAAGAAGTTAAGTCTGTCCAGATAGTTCAAAATAAGATGGCAATTTGTCTTACTGATAATGAGCAAAAATAAATTTAGAGCTCACTGTCCAAACAATCTTCAACGAGCTGCTTTTAACTTCATTCTGTCTTTTTTTACTGATATCTGTTCCACTCCCAATATGGTTTGTTATGAAGTTGAACATTCTGGGAGTTCCATTGTTTCAGATTTTCTTGTTATGTTTACATTACTTTATATTCTTTCAGTCATGAAAGCCGTAGAGTCAATTTATAATCCTGTGTTTTACAATGCAGCTTACACCTAACCCAATTATAAGTTTGAGAATGACTTGTGATATAGATTCATACATCGGTGTAATTTTGCCTGTAAATATATTCTTGGATATAAATTCTTGGAAAAGAATGTTTACCATCTTGTAAACTATGTTGTTTTTTTTTCTTTCTTCTTTCAACCTCATGTTTTTCTCTGAAATGTGGCATTTTGTTGATATGATTCTTTCAAGAATTATGGCAGTTCTGATTGATTGCAAGACAACATCTATCTATATATATACATATATATATTTATATATATATACATATATATATATATATATATATATATATATATATATATATATATATATATATATATATATATATATATAATCCTTTTTTTTTCCCTTTTTTTAGCTATTAATTTCAGTGTTATATTCAAGCACACAGTACAAGTTCAACTCCAAATGACAGTCAAGACATCAGTTTGCTCACTTATTTCTAGTTATTTGTGAGGTATATCCAAAACAAATTCATCTTAAATTAAACAACTCAAATTTCAGGTTCGAAACCTAGGACCGACTTCCACCTCGAGACCTCTTAGAGGTTAAATCTTTTTAACAGTTTTTTTTCTTCTTTTTTTTTTAGGTGGAATTTAAATAATATACACAGTAACATTTACACACATCTATATAGTAAAAAAAAAAAAAAAAAAGTGGGAAAAAAAGTTTATACATACATATTTCGGGCCGTATTACATGTTCAGCAGAAATGTCTACATGATCAACATGATTGCTTCATTATTTCCATAGCATTTATTAATTAGTCACTTATTAATTAGTCATTTTCTACTATTCTTAATAAAAAGAGATTCTGTGTAGAATTTTGAAAGACTTAGCTTTAATATCTTTCAAAATTTCCTATTAAAAATTCAAAACAGTTTCCTACTGTTAATATTTTTTTGTTTACAGAATTGTAAATTTTTGAATGCAAAGCTTATTTTCTTTGACGTTTTTGTTTTTTCTTTTTTACCTATTTTGAATAATGATTAATGAAAAATACAAATGCCTTCCTTTATAAAGATACTGTGAACCAATATCAAAAAAGTTATCTAAATTATTTGAAATACGTTTAAAACAAATTTATGGAAAAAATTTGAAACAACTAATCTATGCATAAACTTTTCTGCCTATAAGTTAACAAAAATGTTCAACAATGGGGAGAAAAAAAAAATGAGATCAAGTAGATGAAGACTCTTCTTTAGTTGGACACGTGTTTATATCTGAATTTTCAGATGATATAGGTTTTGTTGATTCAGCAGGTGATGGCAAGTTTGCGTGTGTGGTGGTGGTGGTAGTGGTGGTGGAAGTGGCGGTGGTAGTAGTGGTGTCTGTGTTGGTTGATTGTGTAGAAGTAAATAGGTCTGTTTGATCGTCACTTGTTGTCCACGACTGAGACATACGAACTGAGTTGGATTTATATTTTGGACTATTTTGAGGAGAGATCTTATCGGTCACCAAGAACGTATCCACTCTCCGCCTTGTTTTAAGTTCATTTGATCCGTCACAAGAAACGGACATAGATAACTGATCACCAGAGGCATCATCATAATCCCAATGTTTTGGTGATCGACTGAATCTCTGAGTAGGATCAGGAGACCCAGATTCACTACCAGAAGGTGAACAGCTGTACATCTTTAAGATATTTTCCTGTGACCCAGAAAGGTCACTTTGACTCATATGCCATTTCAGTTTGTCAAATTCCATCGACATGCGTTTGTTAGCCCGATTCTCTTTATTAAACTTCCTCATTAAACTTTGGCATTTCTCATTCAATTGCCTGAAAAAAAAAAAAAAAGAAAAAAAGAAATAACAAAAAATATTAAAAGTGAAAAAGAAAAAGTTTGATAACAGTATAAATGTTCTTATAAAAATGAACTACACAAATAAGGTACCACTATTAGATATATTACCCCATGATTTACACATGTTATACACAAGGCTTATATAAATGTACACAATATGGAGCCAATAACACTGTTAGATGTATATTATATATGTATTATATAGAGCAATGTGTTTTATGTTAGAGTGCTGTGAAAACAAATTGCTCTGTTTAATAACATCAAGGCAGTTTTCAACATTTAAAACTTATTCAACACAATTGTGGAAAATAAAGAAGAATTATATGGAGGCATTAAAAAAATATTTTTGGGTGAGTGGTAGTATTTGAACCACTGATATACACACACACACACGTATGTATACTATATGTAAATAATTTTGGGATGAGTAGTAGTATTTGAACCAGCAATATAATATGTACACACACAAATATATATATAAACACATACCCCTATGCCCATCTCGTTATACAGATATTCTCCTTTATATGCACTCAACTTCCAACCTTTATCTCTCTTCTCAACTCCTCCTCATAAAACAGCATTCCCACCAGTGTTCAACATTCTCTGATGAAGGACTCAATGTCCAAAATGTGAAAGACCCTTTTCTTGTCCCTCTTGTGTTTTCCCCCTTGTTTTTATTCATTCATCACACATAGTGTATCTAGTTTTATGGTCTTCTGTGTGATATTTCTAATTCTGTGTATGAAGAATGATATAGTGTGTGTTTTGGGGCAGGATGATTTGGTATATAGAGACCAATTGTCTTCACACATACATTACAGCTAAGTATTAGTTTCAGAATACGCTTTCTGAAGATAATCAATAGATAAACTGATTGAATTTTAGCAGATATGTTGAGCATCAAATGTTGTATAGTTGTGCACTAAAGAAATTCACTTTACAACTGCATAATTTCAGATTTATGATATTTTGGGAAAATGTCTCCTTCTATAGCCTTAGTTTAATCAATATTTTATAAGAAATTTGGTAGGCAGAAACTGATTTCCTAACAATATGATGAGGAATAAAAGAAAAACTGGTTGTTGGTGGTGTCTGAGCAAAGTGTGGAGTTGGGAAAGAAACAGACCAATTTATGCATTAATAAACTTACTTTTCATGGTCAGTTTTAATTTGTAATATGGCTTCCAAATTCTCAATTTTCTGTTGCAGTAATGTTATCTTTTCTAGAGCTGGTTGTATTTCTGCTGCCTATAAAACAAAGAACATAGCATTAAAAAAAAAAAAAACACCTTAGAGGTTACAATGTTCAATAACAAGGTAATTCTTAGAAATTAAACATGTTTACTATAATTTTAAATGATTTTAGAAAAACATACAGAGTCCTAATATACCAAGCCATTATTCTAAACATCCTGGACTGAAACCAGGGAAGAGCCACTCAACTCATAAGAATTCAATCACTAACCGACACAATCCAGCCCCTGCTCTTCAGGGCTCATTATCTCACACTGTCTCCAATCATGTACCGCAACATATTTTGCCTCTCTATAGTTTGTCACCTTATTGTACCCCCCCCCCCATCCCGCCTCGACTCACTCTAATCAAACCACCCCGCATTACTTCCTGCCAAACACCATCCTACTGGAATCTGCCCCTATTTTTCCTGCAGCTGTTGACCTGCAACACTTTAAATAGAACATTATAAGCATCAAACTCCCTGGGTCTCAGAGCGCCTTCAAAAGTCATGGGTTATCCCTTTCCTTCAGCAAGCAAAATAAAAAAAAAAAGTTTCCGTCCACTTAGTTGAAAATAAGTACCAGAAGTACTCTTGTAATGGACTAGGGTCCATTCAGAAGAGAGTTTTGTACTAATAGCTGCTTACACACAACAAGGACTGGGATAAGCTCTGCCCTAACAGACCCCCTTGACTGGAACTTATTTTTAAATATTCATGAAGAAATAATTTCTGCATTTAGTGACCTTCCTCAAGTTAAAAACTCCACTCTGAGGAGCCGTGGTTGTTTATTTTTAGTCTGGCTGGCTGTGGAAAGTAATCAAACTTTTGTACATTATGTGGTTGTCAATTTAGATAATTGTCTAAATGTTTGGGGAATATCATTTTTACTAATCGTTTCTGGCATTTGTTTCAGTACCACAGATATGGTATTTATTTTCATATTACTTTGAGTTGAATAGTAATGTAATATTTGTCTAAGAGGTCAAAACAATTCCAGTCACTGCAATTTTAGTTCAGAATTAGTAGACATATTGGCTTTCATTGTTGCCTTTGTCAACATGTATATCCCTATCTAGTGCGTCATTTCACTGCCACATCACCTTATGTCTGAAAGGGAACTTGCACCAACCATACACACACAATTGCTCAACAATATAATATATATATCAACATGGATGCCCTTCCTAACACTCTCTGAGTGGTTGGCGTTAGGAAGGGCATCCAGCTGTAGAAACTCTGCCAAATCAGACTGGAGCCTGGTGTTGCCATCCGGTTTCACCAGTCCTCAGTCAAATCGTCCAACCCATGCTAGCATGGAAAGCGGACGTTAAACGATGATGATGATGATGATGATGATAAACATAATACACACATGGATAGACCCAGGAAGACCTAGAACAAAATGGTGAGAAGGGATTTTTGGATGCTGGGCCTCACTACATGAAATGACAAGGGAGTGAGAGTTGTGGTGATTTGCTGTACATCAAGCTAGGTAAAATTGCTGTCATCCATACATACAAGCTTGTCCTTTATAGGTGCTGGCAAATAAAAAACACCCAGCACACAATGTAAAGTGGTTGGCATTAGGAAGAGCATCTAGCAGTAGAAGCCATGGCACAACAGAATCTACCGGCCCCTATCAAACTGCCCAACCCATGCCAGCATGGAAAATGGATGACACAGAGAAAGAAAGATATATATATACGCTTTTTATCATTAATCTTACTTGTTAAAGTCATTAAAATGTGGTTATCCAGCAACACCATCGTGAAGAATTTTTAGTTGGTGGGAAACAATCACAGATGCACACACACACACACACATATATCATCTTCATCATTTAACGTCTGCTTTCCATGCAGATGATTGAATGGTTTGATAGGAGCTGGCCAGGCAGAAGACTACCCCAGGATACTGTGTATGTTTTGTCAGGGTTTTTACAGCTGGATGCCCTTCCTAACACCATTTTGCAGAGTGGGCTGAGTGCTTTTTACATGGCACCAGCAGGGTCACCAAGTAACTTGCAAGACAAGGAATTTTGAGAGGAGAAGGGGTACTGGAGGAGGGGAACTCATGTCAAAGGATGAAAAGTTAGAGTGAGACAGAGAGGCAGAAATGGGTGTCTTGCTATAGAGGAGGTACATGGATATATATATATATATATATATATATATATATATATATATATATATATATATATATATAGATAGATAGATAGATAGAGAGAGAGAGAGAGGGGGAAAAGAGAGTGAGACAAAATATATAGATATGCACAAGCACATATATATACATACATTTACATACACACACACACACATATATATCAATTAGTTGACATCAACATAATACATGTACTAGTTGATTAACAATATCATAATGTATATATATAGTAATAAAAATTATTACAGACAGATATTTCAGTAAAACATCTCTGAAATGTTGACTACATTGAAAAAGGAATTGAAACACTGAGGCAGTTTTCTCATTAAGGATACAGTCACAAAAGATTTTAATGTATATATTTTATAGTCTTTATTGTTATTGCTTTTTAAATTGCAAACTCTCATGATAAGTTAATGAATTTGTAAACACTAACAGACACCTACCTGAGTTCTCAAGTTACCATTTTCTTTATTAAGATTCTGAATCTCTGTGTTTTTCATATCAATAACAGCTTTTAAGCTATCAATTTCTTGGGGTAAGTGATTGTATACTTCAAGAGCATTCTGTTTCAATAAGAAATATAAAAGAAGTGAAATTTAGTTGGTGCACGAGACAGTGTACACATTAAGAGTGTACTATATAAATAAACAAATATATGAATGTGGCTGGGTTGAATACATTGACTTCTGTTTTTGAAAAGCTTTATGATAGTCGGTGATAGCTCATTGTTACATGAGCTATCATAATTACTTCAGCTCATAATTATAACTTGAAATGCACTAGGGGTTTACATCAAGCTAATTAACAGCATTGAGTTAGCAGAACTGTTACCAAGCTGGACAAAATGCTTAGTAAACTTCCTTCTGGTTCCTTACAGTTTTGAGACCAAATATCACTGAGCTTGACCCTCATCCTTTTGGAGGGTCAATAAAAATTAAGTACCAGTTCAGCACTGAGGTCGATGTAATCGATTTGCCCCTCCCCATCAAAACTTTTGGTACAGCACCAAAATTAGAAAGTAATTAACATTTTTCAAAGTTACAAAGGGCATCTTAAATGAGGTTTTTCACAAATGAAGGGAATAAGATGCTTTGTAGAAAATAAATTGAAATAAAGTTTTATTTTTTGTTTGGTGACCATTAAGCCCTCATCAATTTCTTCAAATATCATTTGAAGAGAAAGGTGAAGGTAGAGAGGGAGGTGCTGCCTTCTAATGTGTTTATCAAAAGGTGATCGACAGTGGCAAGACTGGTGAGACTGAATGGACCGACTGAGTAGGCTTTTCTAAGCAAGAGGAAAGAAACTGGAAGAGGGCACTTTCCAATGCCTTGTGGATGGCAGAGTAATCTGGGATTTTTGTGTGGGGTTTACCCAGGATTACCCTAAGTGGATTTCCCTGCTATTAAGGATTCTATTTATTTATTTCTCTAATTTCTATTATATATCCTCTGTTATATTCCTTAATGTGGTAGTATCTCCCTTTGAATGATGTAAACCCCACCTGTTTTTGTTTGTTTTTGTATTTGTTTTATTTTTGTGTGCTGTAACTCGTCCTTTGATATTGCCCTCCATGTCTTGGGCCCTTGTGGCCAATAAAAGAAATCATTATTTTTACTTTGTATCATGAAACAGTTTCCTTTAAATTAAAAAGAAAATTTTTGTTTTAGAAAACACATGAATGTTACAATTCTCAGTTGTCCTCCACTTAAAACATCTAGGTTGCATGCCTTATTTAGAAATGACTTATAAAAACCACTCAAGTGCTGAAGAATATATTATGGTTGGAAATGTATTATTTGTTCTGTTTCTTTAACCATTTAGCATTTAAAATAGCCATATCCTGCCGAAATATTATACTTGTTTTATGTTCAATTTGGCCAGATCCAGCCTCCCATGCTGAACCTATGTTATTCTTAAAAATAAACTATTACATCATCGAAATTTTGAAGCTACAAGATAATGCATGATTAATTCAAAATAATGTGAATAAATAAGTATCACATTTGACAGAATAATCTGAATGCTAAAGGGTTAAAGAAATTTACATTGAAATTTACTGAAGGATGAGTATATTATGTTTAAATGAAATGATTAATATATAAATATTGAATTTCAAACCAGTAATGAGAATATAAGGTGATGCATACATGAATCCTTACATCAACTTCTTTTTCTAGATTTTCTTCACATACGGCTGCTCGCTTTCTTAATTTATCACATTCTTCACATAAGGATTCAACTTTATTCTGTATAAATTGAAAGATGAAATTACAATTTCACATTAAAGTAATAGTAAAAATAATAATACAAATTGAATAAAACATTTTTAAGAGTACTGACAAAGCAGGACTAATTAATGACCACCTCCAACTTTCAGTTACACACATTTCCTAGGACTACAGTATCCAGTCAGACCCTTTTTAAGACAATAGGATGCGATTTGAAGGAGATTTGACTGCTATTTTTAGCTGGTTCAGTGACCACATAAAGCCTCTTCTGCTGGCTCCTGTTGATACCATAGTTTCTTTCACCTTATGTCAAACCTGATGAAACAGACTTAAGATTAAAGACATCAAAGCCACGACCAACCCATTTTCTTTATTCAGTCATGTTTTGTCTTGCAAGTACTTAGTGACCCTGTAAGTGCCACTTAAAAGTACCCAGTCCACATTGTAAAATGGTTGGCATTTGGAAGGGCATCCAGCTGTAAAATCCTTACCAAACCTGACCTTGCCTGTGCTTGTGCCACATAAAAAGCACTAAGTCCACGATGATGTGTGGATGGTGCTAGGAAGGGCAACCAGCTGTAAAAACGCTGCCAAAACAGTTGCAGAAGTCTGGTGCAGGCTTCTGCCTGGCTGGCTCCTGTCAAACTGTCCCATCCATGCCAGCATGGAAGATGGATGTTAAGCAATGAGTCACAGTCAATCTAGGATTGTTTTACCCAATGTATACCTCAGTGTTTTAAAACAGTGAGGTGAGATTTCCTTGCTATTTCTAATAGAGTGACTGACCTAGTAGAGTTTCTTTCATTAGCTTGCAAATTCTTAAAATTTGAACTTTATGTAAAGACAGTCAACATTTCAATAATTATGCTCCTACTACTTTCTCTCCTTGGAGATAACATGTCCCAACATCATCATCATCTAACCATTTTTTTTGTATCTTCTATAGTTACTGTAGTTTTAGAATTTGCTGACAACACAACAAAGATAAACATGCACGAAACGGTAAATCATTAATATTCAAATTACTTTGGTGATCTATCTGCATGTTGTTTTACTAGAATTTAAGATATTACCATTAATCAGGAAAAAAAAAAAGGTGTAACACTTATGATTATTTGAAACAATATATTTTTTTTCATACTCAGAATTGTCAGTCTGGAATATATCCTCATCAGTTGCTAGATGTTAGGAAACAGCATGCTTAAAAAATTCCATGTTTTTCAAAATTCATCAACACTACTCCTGCCCTACCTATGCACCCTTTCCTTTTTATGACTTTTACTGTTTACTTTTCTTTTTTGCGTGTCATTCTGTGTTTTGTGCATGTTCTTTTGGCTGTTATTGCTGTCTTTCTTTATTTGACTTACTGCTGCTTTCTGTCCCCTCTTTTACCTTGTCGTATGAAATTTTTTCCCTTCATAGTTTTAGCCTTGCCTCATGTATAAGTTATACTCCAGTTTTTTTCAGTTAAAATCAAGTATGAAATAGTGCAACACAAGTAAATATAGTATATTCAACACTTAATAATAATAACAACAACACTGCTTATTGTATACAGCGAGTTCCCATACCACAATTTAGCATTAAATCAGGGATATGACTTTGGTACAATTTGGAATTATATGATGAAAGTTATGTGCTCCTACTAAACAAAGAAAACAAAATGTTTTACATTTATAATTAATTGTCATCATAACTTCTTATGTTTTTCTTCAATGCTTTTCCTGTGAACCTAATTTCCAGTGCAAGAGCAACATGAGAAGCAAGGGAAGTAAATCCGCACACATATCCATCAACAACAGAAATTCATTTAACACTACCCTCAAAATTAGCAAAACATAATTAGTTCAACACAAATTACATACCAGTATTTACATATGATAGAAATTTTTATTTACCGATAATGACATTTTAATGGTTTCAAAAGTATTGGTAATCTCTGCAAGTTTGTCTCTATGTTGTTGGTGTAGTCCTGAGGGAAGAAAAGAGTAAACCATTCATATTACATGCATACATTCATATATGTTAAAGTGTACAGTATTATATATCCATTATAGCCCAATCTTACCAATCAGTTCTGCACTAGGGATTCAATGCAGTGTTAGATAACAGCCCAATTATGTAACCTTGTGCTCTTCAGAGATGGCAGTTATGGAATGAAATATGGTGACTGCTCTCTATCGTTGGAGGTGAAAAGAAACACACACACACACATACATATATAGTGAGGGTACCATGATCTAGAAGAGTGTTTGACTCATGACCATGAGGTTGAAGGTTCAAATCCCAAAATGAGTAGATGCCTTTGAAACAAGCACTTCATTTTATGTTCCAATCTAGTCAACTGTAAATGAATACCAACCAAGTTCTAGTATTTATTTTTGATGGAGTAGAACCTTCTCTCTCTCTCTCTCTTTCACCCTCCAGGAGTGGGAGAATTGAAAAGGTGTCTATGTATGCTCACAACTATATAGAAGCTGAAATGATCAATGAAACCAAATCACATTCACAATGTTTTTATACAACACACATATCATACCAGAACCTACAAAGGTATTTCATAAAAGAGTACAAATTTATTCTTTAATATATGGAAGCATTTTCTGAGAGACCAGAAAATTCCTTGGCTTGAATACGATGCTAAACCCAGCACTCCATCTCATAAGTTTTACATGTAAGCATATATGAAACACACACACACATGCATAGACACGTTTGGGTGCACAAAGAAAGAAAAATATTTTCACTTCATGTAATTAAGATAATTTGTTTGTTTGCAAAAGAAAGGTGAAGTTGGCATGAGCTGGATTTGAACCCAGAAAGCGAAGGGACATAACTAACTACCAAAAAGATAAATTGTCTAATGTTCTACTGAGTCTGTTATCCATCTATATACACTATGCATACTTCCTATTAGGAAATACTTTCTTTTAAATTCTAATTGTCATAAAGACTCCCATAAATCTTATAGCTGCATTTCATTAACACCACTACTACTGACTGAAAACATTAACATTTATCATCAAGCTACTTACGTTCCATCTGATCGTCATGCTTTCTTTGGAGAGTTCTAATTTCTTCCAAGTTACGCAATCGCAGAGAACTTAATTCCTGTTGATGTTCAGAGTCAATATCTTTATTCTGAAAGAAATCAGACCAAATTCAATATCAGGTTGACAAAAAATTCTTGAATAACTATTTCTTTTAAACACAAAGTAACTAGAGCTTGTTAAACACTACTACCACCATCATCATTGTTGTTTAAACATCTGCTTTTCCATGTTTGCACAGATGAAATGAAATTTACTGAAGCAGATTTCCTATGGCCAGAGACTTTTCATGTCATCAACCTTCACTTGTTTTTTAAGTAAGGTAATTTTTGTCCTGGATGTTTGAACATGAACAGTAAACACACACACACACACACACATGTATGTATAACCGCTTGCACACAAACATTTTAAAAGAAATTAAAGTCACACTATACCTTTTCTTCTACCTGCTGTTTATATTTTTCTTTATCATTTTGCCATTTCTCTGCCTCTGTAAAATTAGATTTTAAGAGATAATTAAAAACCAAACATATAATTAGTCCTCACTACAAAATACTTAGCATTCCTGTTTTAAAAATAATTTTGTGAATATTAAAAAAAGAGAAAAAAACCCTAAAAATGCTAACAAATAAAAGGTTTTGATATAGGACCGAACTAATGAGCCAATAATTACATAAACAATTTTTCTTTAGTGAAAAATATCTGAAATTATCAACTATCCATCAAGGTAGTGAGCCAGAAGAATCAGCAATATGTTCAACAAGATGCTTGGTGATATTCATTCCGGCCCACTGCATTCTGAATTCAATTCCCACCAAAGTCGACTTCATCTTTCACCGTTTTGGGATTGATAAAATAAATACCTGTCAGTTACTGGGGTTGATGTAATTGACTAGCCTCTCCCTAATTGCTGGCCTTGTTCCAAAATTTGAAACCCTTACTATCTATTTTTTGCCCACATAACTAAGCATTTCGGCAAAAGAGACCAATAGAATAAGTACTAGGCTTACAAAGAACAAAGCCAGGGGTTGATTTCTTTGACTAACAAAAGAAAAATAAATTCCTTTAAGACGATACTCCAACATGGCCACAGTAAGTAAAAGAAGTAAGTAAGTAAAAGAATAAAAGAAAACTGAACTGTGTTCTTTCCACCCTAACTAAAATTGATGAGTTCAATTCCTCTCTGAATTGAACTTACCAATTTTATACATATAAACACACACATCATCACTTAAATGCATTACATGCACAAGCTGGCCAGCCTTTATATGGCTTCCTATTTGTTAGAAATAGATATCAGATGACACTCAATTGTCTTAAAAAAAGAAACCAGGACATCATCATCATCATCGTTTAACATCTGCTTTCCATGCTAGCATGGGTTGGACGATTTGACTGAGGACTGGCAAGCCAGAAGGCTGCACCAGGATCCAATCTGATCTGGAAGAGTTTCTACAGCTGGATGCCCTTCCTAATGCCAACCACTCTGAGAGTGTAGTGGGTGCTTTTATGTGCCGCTGGCATGAAGGCCAGTCAGGTGGTACTGGCAATGCCCTCACTCAAAAGGTGTTTTTTTACGTGCCACCTGCACAGGAGCCAGTCCAGCGGCACTGACAATGACCTCGCTTGAATGATTTTCTAACGTGCCACCAGCACAAGTGTTAGAAGGCGACGCTGGTAACTATTACACTCAAATGGTGCACATAAGATAATATAGTCCTAGACATAGAATGTCATAATAAAAGATTGGAGAGTCACTGTTGGACCATATTTGATCTGAGATTTGCTGGCTCAGAACTGACCTAGCATTTAACAACACTCTTTACATGCTCTGTATTTTCAGTCACCCACCAACAGTATATCTTATCTCTACCAGGTTCAGTACCAAATATCTTGTTGAAGCTACTGGAACTATCAAATTACCCATCCCTAAGTTTATTCTCATATAATATGGAAAATGTTTCTTTTTTTAAAAATGATAAAGAGAATTTGATCAGCTGTTAGCTTTAAAGAAACTGTAGGTAAGTAAAGTTACCTTCTTGAATCAGGTTGACTTATAGGGGCTGGTTTCCTCATTTCTATGATGTATAAATTCCCCACCTGGACGGTATGCTGGTCCGTCGCAAGATTACACATTTTTGTCAGTTGAGTGAACTGGAGCAACATGAAATGAAGCGTTTTGCTCAAGAACACAACACATCATCCAGTCCAGGAATCGAAACCGCAATCTTACGATCATGAGATCAACACCCTAACCACTAATCCATGCATCTCCACTTTAAAGAAACTGTAGCTCCATCACGACTGCATCACAACATAGCTAGAGTTTTATATACCATTAATGACACTGCTGTTCACATCTACTCACAAGAACTAATTCTCAACATCGAACCCACCTGGTTGCAACAAGTTACTACAGCAAGGAGCAGCTCACAATTCAAATGGATGAATTCAAATCTTTAAGAGAAAGGATGAATTCAAAAGGATGAATTCAAATCTTTAAGAGAAAGGATTTAATAGTAAAAAAAACACAGAGAACCAATGCCTTCTGTAACTTATCCTACAGAAATGTGTGACAGGCACCTTTTATCTTTTTTTTTTGTTTTGTTGCTTTAGTCACTGGACTGTGACCATGCTAGGGCATCAGATTCAAGAGTTTTAATCGAACATTATTTAAAGTCAGGTACCAATTCTATTGGTCTCTTTTGCCAAACTGCTAGATTACAGGGATGTAAGCAAACTAACACCAGTCGTTCGTTTGTTTAACATCCACTTTCCATACTGGCATGGGTTGGATGGTTTGACTGAGGACTGGTAAGCCAGGAGGCTGCATCAGACTCCAATCGGATCAGGGAAGGTTACTACAGCTGGGGAGTGTAGTGGGTGCTTTTTATGTGCTACTGGCATGGGGGCCAGTCAGGTGGTATTGGCATTGATCATGCTCGAATGGTGCTTTTGATGTGCCACCGGCACAGGAGCCAGTCAGGCAGCACACAAAATTAGAAATATCACACAGCAGACCATAAGACTAGATACAGTATAAGAAGAGAATATATTTGGGAATGATATAGTGTGTGTTTTGGGGTGGGAGGATTTAATATACAGGGTCTTGCAGATAAATTGAGACCAATTTTAAGTAGTAGACTTAGTGGGTTTAACATCTCATTGTTTGACAAAACCTTGCTTGCTTGAAAATCTAATCCTCTTCTTCATTTTTCAGATAAAATAGCAAACTGATTTGACAACAGAAAGTTATGGAATAGAATTGTTCTGCCATTGTTGTTTTGGCACACACCAGGCACACTGCCAATAAAATTGTTGACAAAATTGTCAAAAGCAACAGTTTATCATGTGTATAAACAATTTAAAGAGGGAAAGATTGTGAGCTTTTTAAGCACAGTCATGTAGGTAGTGTAGGAGATTCTTTAAAATAAATAGATGACATATAAGCATGGTACATTCCTTGAAATAATAATGAATTTACAATTTCTAAATGAAAATATCCGCAAAAACAACTATATGAAGTTATTGGCTGGCATTGGACAATCTCTTCAAGGAGCACAACATGATGAAACTCAAGATATTCCCAATGCTTCTTGTGGTTATACATATGAAGTGGTATCAAAAAGTTTCCAGGCTAGTTTTGTAGCATGCCAACAGAAGGCAGTACATAGTTGTGTGTGCAGTGAGAACTAATAGTGAACTTCATGAAGCAATGTGCCAAGTGACATCACTGTGTTTACTTTGCAAGTTATAAAATTTGTGTTTTTGTGATCATGTGTATGCTGTAGTCTGTGATTTTTGTTATGGACAGGGAGTTGGAACAAAGAACCAACATCAAATTTTGTGTTAAACTCAAGAAGTCAACTACAGAGACACTGAGCATGCTTCAGCAAGCTTACAGTGATGAGATGAGGCACTGGATTTTTTTTACAATATTTCAAGCGGCATGGGTGTTTCAAAAGTGCAAGAACGTCTCAGGAAGACCTTCCATGAGTGTCACCCCAAGAAATGTAGAGAAAATCATCAGAGATTCATTGAAGGACATTCGGAAATAGCAACCAGATCTGTGGAGCATGAAGAATTGAATTCTTCACAATGACAATGCACCCTGTCACTGAGCTCTCCTCACTATTTGCCAGATTTAGCACCTGCAGACTTCCATCTCTTCCCCAAGATAAAAATGCAGCTCAAAGGTTATCATTTTAACACCATTGTCAAGATCCAGAAGGTCCTCGACTCTTTTATGGAAAATCGCAGAAGGTCCTCGACTCATTTACGGAAAACAACTTCCAGGCTAGATTCCAAAAGTGGCAGGAATACTGGAACTGGTGTATAGATGCACAAGGTAACCTTCTCAAAGGAGATGCTGTTAAAACTTAGGTAAAGTTTTTTTTTTTTATCAAACATAACTAGCCTGAGAACTTTTTGACACAAGTACAAAAACGTCAAGAATTTGGCACACCATAAACTAATCACTTCTGGTCATTCATACATTTCCAAAATGACTTTACAACAAACAAAAAAGTATATTTACGTCGTGATAGTTCTTGCATATGTTTCTCATTGAGTTTTTCTTTCAGTTCCATAAGAGTGGTATTATGAGTTGTAACCAAAAGTGATAAAGCTTTTTCATGGGCAGCATTGATGTCTTCTATTTCTTTGGTGAGGCTTTTCTGTTTATCATTTAAATTCTCTGAAATTTAAATAGTAGTTTGATAAAAAGAGAAATCATAAAAAAAAAAAAAAATGTCAGCAGAGCTAAAATTAAACATTGAAGAATTAGCAATGTGTCCAGATGAGAAAGAGAGAGAAGTAGGGTGTGAAGGGATAGAAGTAGGGTGGGTAAAGAGAAGAGAAGTGGGGGTAGAGGGGGAGAGAGAGAGAGGGGATTGTTAAAGGAACTCTGGTGGAGAGAGGTGTGAGGGAGAAAGAAACATGGAACCATAACTGATGGGTTGCTGCTAAGCACTATTTAAATCCCTGCCAATAACTCAACTGGAGAGTTGGTGGCAATGGGCATGCTTCATAACAAATATGGCAGCCTTTTGAAGTTTTACTTGAGGGTTGGATTCCATTGTATCTAGTGGCAGTTGTAATTGGGAATCATTTTCAAGCTGTATCCTCTGAAAACAGTGGTACTACACTAAGAATGGTACAATTGGAAACAGTAGAACAAGGCAATGTTGATTCCATGTTTAACTAATTGTTCTAAGAGAAAGTACCATTGATTCTGATGGTGAACCCTCAAATATTGCACCCCTGAGCAAACTCTATTCATTACCTCTCCACAGGGATGTAACTTGATCTTTGGAAAGATACTATAGTGCATTCTATCCCAAAGAAAAAAAAATCTCTCCGACTATCCTCTTATTGCACTAAAATTTTAACAATTCTCAGGTAATTGGTTGGCATAAGGCTAATGATTTTGGGGGATAGGGTAAGTCAACTACATCAACCCCAGTTACTCAACTGGTTTTTATCTTATAAACCCCTAAAGGATGAAAGGCAAAGTTGACCTTGGCAGAATTTGAACACGGAACATGAATATAGATGAAATGCTGCTAAGCTTTTCTCTTGGCATGCTAATGAATCTGCCAACTTGCCGTCTTGGAGACTGCCATTACCAGTTGATATCCTTCAGCATCTTGAATATTTTTCTCCCTTTAACGACCTGCTCTTCTTTGTTATCTGCTAATGTGTGCTTGTCTTGGAGGAATTAGATGAAAGCAATGTTGTCACTTTTGCCATCAGCCAAGCCTTGGCATGCAAATTTCAAATTGAAACTTTTGGCCTATAGGCTCTATGTGTTTCTCATCCTTCGGATTGACAGCTTCCTGTTAGATTTCACAATTGCCAGGTGTATTGATGGAGTTCTTTCTGCCCCTCATTCTGTTAACTTCACAATATCTCAGGACTTGGTTGCTCTCCTCTACTTCCTTCCTACTGTACAGCAATGACTTATTTTTTTGCCACCACCATATCCAACAATATTCATGCAGTTTATTCCTCTCTAACATACCATATCCACTTGCAATGTAGATACCGCATACCACACATACACTGATGTATGTGTCCTATGTGAAGAGAGATACAGATACATCAAGTGTGTGTGTGTGTGTAGAAGGGTTGTTGGGTACAGAGTTGTACAGAGTGGTTGGCAACAAGAAGCAGAGACCATTGTAGTAACCACACAATAAACAAAGAGAAAAAGTAGTGTGTGTGTGTAGCAACAGTGCTATCCCAGACATGGAAGCAGTAATCCTTGTAGAATGGTAATCCATTCTGTCCCAATTGTTTTCTGGTCTAACATTTAATTGTAGATATTTACTCTGATATCAAAGGACTTTCTATTGGTGTATTCTAACTTGTATTGCCCTTGTAGCTTGAGTTTAATCAATGCTATCATTTACTTGTTTCACTTATTAGAGTGTGGCTATGCTGGAGCTCTACCTTGAACAATTTTTAGTCAAATGAACCAACCCCAGTAATTTTTATTAAGCCTGGTACTTATTCTATCTGTCTCTTTTGCTGAACTGCTAAGTTACAGGGAATGTAAACACACCAAAGATAATATTCACTACCAATATCTGTCTTATGAAGAATTTTGATTTTTGAGGAGATAATTACTAATTCCTGTAACATGAATTATTTCAAAATATCAAGAAACCGTCAACAGAATTACTTGACTTCTAGAAATAGCAACCAGATGTTCCAAAAACACATCCAACCATCTTAAAAATGGAAGGACACACTGGATATTGTGATTCCTAGATGCACACTGCTTGAAAAACTGACTGGATAGTCATGTCTGGAATACCTTGTAGGTCTATTGAGACAGGGGCAAAACATCAATGGCTATTGCCACCAGTGGTGGAGGTAGTGTGAGTAGTCAGAGAATTGTGCTAGTTTGTATCATTTTGAAGAAAGATATTATTGCCAGTCACACAGCAACTATAAGAAAGTGAGTTTAGAGTGCCATGAGATAAAGTTTACAGTAGTGGGTTTCTATTCTATGTAAATATTTTTCTAATTTTTTTTCTTTTCTGATGCCAAAAGAATGGTTATCTGAGCTTCAGGAATACAATGGAATCATCATTGGTCAATGTATGATGTAAAGTAATTCATTTTCAAAATAAGCTGTGTAATGGGTCCAACATGTTGAAGGGGCACTGGGACCTGATCATCCAATGATGGCCATTAAGGTTTTAGTCAATACCAGTTGCTTAGAATTAACTTGTCTTTCTCTGATGATCTAAAACACAACCTAAGCAAAGGATCTCATCTATAAAGAGTGTTTAAAATTTCTTTCTTGGAACTTTTAAAGGAATGGGAGACAACTAGAAACCTACAACACTTCTTAATTTGGAGATGTTAGATTCCTCTCTGAAAAGATTACGGCAAATAAGATAAACATTGACAGAAAAGACAAGACAGGAATGATTTGGTTTATTCTGAGTAAGGAGATACATGATCAGATATTGGCACTAGGTAATATTATTGAATAGTTTCTAGGAGAGGAATAGACAAGTGCTCTGCATCCGTTATGCTGCAGCAGACTGGTGTACCATGAAACGATGCTAAGTGTGCTGCAATGTAATCCGAATATAATATTTTTCCCTATATTTTTAGTTATATTTTTAGTTCAGGTTTGCTGCCGAAAATTGAAAAGAATATAAGTGTACCACAAGTGAAAAAAAGGTTGCAGAGCACTGGAATAGACATTTGATAATGTTTCTTGTAGCTGCCTATGAATGTCTTCAGTCCTATGAGCTACTAAGTATTACAAGATCTTAACTTCTTTGAGCTACTAAATATTACAAAGACTTAACCCAAATAAAAGCTCTTGATAAAAAAAAAGACCTCCCCCAATCAAATACTCAATAAAAATGACTTCTTACAAAAAAAACAAAAAACAACTCAATATAAAATAACATCACTAAAAAAAAAAATTAATGTAATGCCCCACCTTAGAAAACCCTTGATAAATGATCACCTACAAAACTCCACCCTCAACAGACTCTACATGTAAATTGAACTAATTGCATGTTACAATTATAACGTGGCAGGCTCATTCTAGTAAAATGGTTTGTTTCAGATACTTTTCAATAACTTTCACCTAACATACCTGCAAAAAATTCTTGATATCAAGTGACAGGACAAAATTCCTAATACTATGGTGTTAAAGAGAGCTAATATGTCAAGCATGTATGTTTTCTTAAGTAAATTCCAACTTTAGTGGAGTGGATAGTGTACATGCCTGACTCCAGACTCTTCATAAAAAGAAATCCACTCTGGTTAACTAGTAGTTGGCTCTCAATCATGTGGTGGACTAAAAAAAAAAAAGATACATGCTCAAGTCAACCTTGAAAAAAGTGTAACTTGGAACACTCTACATGTAAACACCTTGCTCATGATCACTATACCAGAAATGATCAGAGAAACTAAAGAGAGGAGAGCAGCATGTAAAGCAAGAGACCCACTGGGTCCAGATTCTGCTATTACAAACCTCACAGTAACTATGGATTTTATGCCAATATTGGTGGTCTAAAAAACCACCTCGGGACACTCAAAGAGTAAAGCTGTTAAATTTGTTCATCTTCAGAGACAAAAGGATAACTGCCAGCAAAGCATGAAAGTCACCAAATCTATACACAAAGTGCTACTTTTGAATATGAGGACAATTAGAAAGAATCAACTTACCCAATTCTTTTTTGGTTTCAGTGAGTTCTTCTTTCATTAAACCAAACTTTTCTTTCAAGGAGAAATTTGTAAATGCATCAAGCTGAAGAAGAAATTTTAAAGAGTAAATATTTATCTTGTTTTACTATATATATACTAGATTATGCATATTATAATATGTCTTTCTATATAATGAGCTGATGTATAAGTATTATAAAGTATATTTGCAGTATCTGAAAGCCCAATTATTAACACATCATTTAACACAATACACTGTTACAAGGCAATAGATATTGGCAGAATACATTTACATGTATATAAAAAAAAATTGGGCTGAAACAATAGTACTTGGACTAGTAAAGAAGTAGAAATTTCACGGATGATTCATAATTTAACTATTCCCTACAACTGTTTCAATAGTTAGAGTTAAAAAAAAATGTCCTCATTTATTTGATTACATAGTTAATATACATAATCAATTAATTTAAATGTGATATAAGGAGAAAAAAATTGAAAGCCTATCAGTTAATTATGCATACTAATTTTGTAATTATATAAATGATATTTTATCCTATTGAAACAGCTGTAGAAAACAATCGTGGATTATCTGTGAAATTTCTGTTTTATCTTGTTTTGAGAATTCTCTCATTTCAGTCTGTCACTTGTGAAAAGTACATGCAATCAAAACAAACATGTCCATGTCTTTTACTCGGTTAAATTGCTTGTCTGAAATGCCACTGCCACGAACAACAACAACGAACACTAACTTGAAGATTGAAAAGAAATCCTTTATTTCTGTCAATATTACAAAACACATGCAAGAAGATTATGGATATAAAACCTGACAACATATTTTTCTGTCAAGAATTTATATTCAAATTTTGTTTATATATCAAGCATTATTTTAGGATTGAACCACTAGACAAATATCTATTGTACTATATAGATCTTATACAACCCAACTA
This sequence comes from Octopus bimaculoides, assembly GCF_046866305.1. Taxonomy (NCBI): domain Eukaryota; kingdom Metazoa; phylum Mollusca; class Cephalopoda; order Octopoda; family Octopodidae; genus Octopus; species Octopus bimaculoides. The sequence continues at coordinate 23,016,150 of NC_142944.1, read as the reverse complement.
TATAGTCACATTCTAATACACAGCCATGATATATTACATAACCATGCTTTATCATATGACCATGTTTTATTATAAAATAGCCACTTTCTGTTATATAGTGATTTTCAATTATATAGCCACATTCTATTAGCCCAGCTTCCCTTTTATACAATCACATTCTATTATACAGACACATTCTTTTACAAACTCATCAATATTCGATTCAAACTTTGGCATAAGGCCAGCAGTTCTCAGGAGAGAAAATAAGCGGATTACATCGACTTCAGTGCTCAAATGGTACTTATTTTATTGAACCTGAGAAGATGAAAGGCAAAGTCAACCTCAGCGGAATTAGAACACAGAACATAAACACAGACAAAATGCTGCTAAACTCTTTGCCTGACATGCTAATGATTCTATCAGCTTGATGCCTTACATTGACACTAATACTGATTTCAAATTTTGGCACAAGACCAGAAATTATGGTGGAAGGCATAAGTCAATTATATCGAGTACTTACTCTAATCAATCCTGAAAGGATGAAAGGCAGAGTAGACCTGGTGAAGCTTGAACTCAGAATGTGAAGACAGACAAAATGCTGCTAAGCATTTCACCTGGCCTGCTAATATTAACTCCTATACATTAGATAGCATAGTCCTAGATACATTGTAACTTAATAAAATATGAAGTGATTAAACTTAGATCATATTTTTTTCTCGAAGTTCTGCTGGTTCAGAAGTACCTGGGAGTGGGGGTTTAAACAATGATGATCTAAATTCCATTTAAGGATGAAATTATTAATATAGAAGACACATTCAAACAAAAACTACTTTCAGTGTAATAATGATAGATATGTAGTGAGACTGAACCCAGAACAACATGATTGGGAAGCAAACTTGTTACCACACAGTCACACCTGTACCTATAATATAATAATCTTCCCTTGATGTATAGAAGTAATCCCCTAGATTTGGTGAACAGTAAGGTAGGACAGTGAACTATTTTAATTATCAGTTTGATTAATTAAAGTTGTGAAAAAAAAAAAAAAAACAGTTTTAAAGAAGTAGGAAAAAAAAGGCCAAAGTTTAGATATTTTGACTACACACAAAATTTAGATAAGATTTGCTAAGTAGAAAACTTGGACTATGACTAACTTCGTACTATCACCTGATTTATGTGAGTATTGTGTAAGTTTGTAGGGTACTTAGCTATAAAAAAAACCAAGCCAAAGCTGACATTGAAACTCAATGTAGCCCTGCAACTCAAAGGATCCTATCAAATCATCCAACCCATGCCAGCGTGGAAGACAGATGTTAAATAATGATGATGATGATATACAAATACACTCTAAATCCAGTCTGATGAACAGTTATGTAAATTTTGAGTAACTAGATGTGAGGTCCCAGCTGTCACACACATGAATTTATGTGTGTGTGTGTGTGTGTATGTGTATGCATATATATAAATATATATACATGTGTGTGTGTGTGTGTGTGTGTGTGTGTGTGTGTGTGTGTGTGTCAAAAAGTTCCTAGATTAGTTCTGTAGTATGCCAACAGATGGCAGCACACAGTTGCATGCACAGTGAGAGCTAGCAGTGACCTTCATGAGGCAATGTGCTGAATGATATTGCTGTGTTTACTTTGCAAGTAGTGAAATTTGTGTTTTTGTAATCCCGTGTATGCTGCAGTCTGCAATGTTTATCATGGACAGGAAGTTGGAACAAAAAGCCAATGTGAAATTTTGTGTTAAACTTGAGAAGTCTACTACAGAGACATTGAGCATGCTTCAGCAAAGTAAGAGTATGGTGATGAGGCAATGAGTTGTATGCAATGTTTTGAGTGGCACAGGTGCACAACAGAGCTGCAGCTCAACCAAAAGCATGTTCATTGTATTTTTCAACATCTGTGATATTGTGTATTGAGAATTCATCCCCCAGGGCTAGACCATCAGTCAAGAGTTCTACTGTGATGTTTTGAAGCGTTCGAAGGACATTCAGCAAAAGAGATCAGATCTGTGGAGCATGAATAATTAGATTCTTCATGCACCATTTTGGGTGTGGCCGTTGCCGTTGCCAGTGCCGCCTGGCTGGCCTTCGTGGGATTTTCGATCGAGATCGTTGCCAGTGCCCCTGAACTGGCTCTTGTGTGGGGCCGTCGTAGGATTTTCAAGCGAGATCGTTGCCAGTGCCCCTGGACTGGCTCATGTGCAGGTGACACATGAAATACACCATTTTGGGCGTGGCCGTTGCCAGTGCCCCTGGACTAGCTCTTGTGCGGGGCCATCATAGGATTTTCGAGCGAGACCGTTGCCAGTGCCCCTGGACTGGCTCTTGTGCGGGTGACACATGAAATGCACCATTTTGATCGTGACCGTTGCCAGTGCCGCCTGGCTGGCCTTCGTGGGATTTTCAAGCGAGATCGTTGCCAGTGCCCCTGGACTGGCTCTTGTGCGGGTGGCACATAAAATACACCATTTTGAGCGTTGCCGTTGCCAGTACTGCCTAACTGGTCTTCGTGCGGGTGACACGTAAAAGCACCCACTACACTCTCTGAGTGGTTGGCGTTAGGAAGGGCATCCATCAGATTGGAGCCTGGTGTAGCCATCTGGTTTCACCAGTCCTCAGTCAAATCGTCCAACCCACGCTAGCATGGAAAGCGGACGTTAAATGATGATGATGATGATGATGATGACAATGCACCCAGTCACCAAGCTCTCCTCACTCAGGAATTTCTTCCCCAAAACAACATGGTATTGCTTCTGCACCTGCCCTATTTGTCATCTCTTCCCCAAGATGAAAATACAGCTCATTGGTCACTGTTTTAACACCACTGTCAAGATCCAGAGTGAATCACAGAAGATCCTTGACTTGCTAACGGAAAATGACTTCCAGGCCAGATTTCAAAGGTGGCAAGAATGCTGGAACCAATGTATTGCTGCGCAAGGTAACTATTTCAAAGGAGATGATGTTAAAACTTAGGTAAATAAGTTATTTTTTATTAAATATAACTAGTCCGGGAACTTCTTGATACTACTTTGTATATATAATATATATTATGTAGGCAGGTAAGATAAAATCCCAACTGCTTCCTCACGAAGCACATCTGCATTATTACAATCCTGTATGTAGTTGCTGTTGTTTTAGTATAGACACGAAGTATATATTAAAATTGAAAATTCTGGAAATATTGTGTGCAGAGTTATTGTGTAACAAAATAGGATATTGGAAAATATATTTGTACTATTTATTCAATTCTCTATCTGCAGAATTACTGATAGGAAATCTCTTATGTTTATCTAACATGTAAAACTAATTCCTATTAGGAAATGAAACATACATATATGATGGTGAGTAAACAATACCAATGAATTGTCCAACTTACTGTTTTGTTATATATGTGTGTGTGTATGTATAATAATTTCGTTTGGATAGTAACCCTAAAGCTTGCCCTATTAAGCTCATCCATGGGCATTGGTTATCAAACAAGGCAATAATGTGCTGAATAAACTTGCGCACCCAATTTTTATTGTCTGTCATTACACACACACACACACAGATATCATCATCATCATTTAACATCATGTTCCAAGCACGGACTGGATGATTTGGTAGGGTCCAACAATATATATCACTACCATGACCCTCCTCCTCCTCATCATCATCATTTTAATGCCTATGTTTTTCATAGTCATTCTGTTCCCAAACCTCACTTGCTTACAGTTAAGGTAATATTTCTCCTAGTCCTTCAAATGCAAACAGCATAATAATAGCTGAACATGTTTTCCCAGAAGATTGCGAATGAATGACACTGCTGGTATGATGGTGATGTTTGTTTACTATTAGTGAGTGATGTCAAAACAAGGAGACAGACACTCTCACATATGTACCTCAGAGAATAGCAAGGTATTTTTAACAAAAGTTTTCATCTAAGTCAGCAGTTCTCAACCAGGTTTCACAGGACCCTTAGGGATCCATATTTTGTTGTTAAAATCTATGTACAATAAATGGTTATACTTCTACAATACACAAAATATTTTAACAATATTTATTATATAATTTCTAACAATAGGGTAAAGACTCCCTTCGGTTATGGGTGACCATGGGATTGCACCTAGAAAGTTCCCCTCCAAGGCACAAGTCCAGGCAACGTTGTTTATGGAAGACCAGCAGTCGCCCATGCATACCAGCCTTTTCTCTCTATGCCAATGATATTATCCAAGGAATAGCAAATACCAATACAGCTTGGCACCAGTGACACCACAACTCATTTCTACAGTTGAATGAATTGGAGCAACATGAAATAAAGTGTCTTGCTCAAGAACACAACAGCCCAGTCCAGGAATCAAACTCACTACCTCATAATTGTGAGTCTGATGCTCTAACCACTGAGTACATTTTCTAATAGTATTTAATTATCAAATTAGAATAGGATTTTTTAAACATCAAATGGCTAGCAGGGTCCATCCAAGTAAAATAGGAATTAAAGGGGTCCACAGGCAAAAATTGGTTGAGAAACATTGATCTAAGTGACAAATTATTTGGATCTGTGGCATGAAGTTTGAAGACATAGAATAAGCAGAAAGGGTCAACTTTTAATGTAGGATGTAAAGGAAATATGCATGTTTTTACTTTACAGTTGGTTTCAAGAATATGTGTTATTAGTAATATCACATACACATCTCAAAGAGCACATTTACTAATAACAGGGTATTTTCAATAAAAGTGCTCAACACCATACAGTTGGTTGATACTTTGTATGTGGCAGATGTTTAAAGTGCAGCTAACAGTAGAAGTTCATGTCTAAAAGTTTCTTTCAAATACCCCTGAGGTTTCTTCAAAGTAGTTGATAGCTTTTGTTACCTGGGGGATCTAATTAGCAGTGTATATGGGTGTTCTGAGAGCAGAACAGCAGAACAGAGAAAGGATTGGAAAAAGTTGAGGGAGGTATTATGTCTATTTCACCAAAAAATTCTTTCCTCTGAGAGTAGAAAGAACATAGTACTATGCTCATGTATAACTTGTGATGCTGCGTAATAACAAGATGTGAGCCTTGAATGTGAGTGTTTTATGCAGTTAGGAAAGAAACGAGACAAGTTTGTTCCACTGGATGAGGACATGAATAAAGAAACAAATGAGCTGAGAAAAAAACTCAGTATAAGAGGACTCAGATCTAGTCTGTAAGATAGAAAAGTGCATTAATATGTACATATGATGAGCATGGAAGGTGTCAGATGTACAAAGAATTGTTGTGTGATCCAAGTAAAAGGAAAATGTAAGGAAGTGAAGAACCTTATAGATGAGATGACAAAGGGCCATATCAACCAGCAAAATTTTACATTGGAGAAGACCTAACAAGGTTACGTTAAGTGTAACAAAACGCATGTGAACATGATGACGGTAGTAATGGTGGAGTTGAGATGTATGTTGTCTACATTTGAGTCTCTTTATCTTGCTAACTATGCTCATTTATTACAGAGGCAGGCATGGCAGTGTGGTTAAAAAATTTGCTTCTCAACTGTGAGGCTTCAGGTTTGGTCCCATTTCATGACACTTGAAGTGAGAGAATTTAATAGATAAAAACTGAAAGGAGCCACATGATGATGATTTTATATATATATATATATATATACACACACACAAGGGGGTACTGAAAAGTTCTTCGCTCTGGGTAAAAGAAAATACAGGAGAATCAGTTATGTTTTTACCCAACATATTCCCATCTCAGATTCACACAATTATTGAAGCAGTCCTTCAACTTTTCTGAACTGTGTAAAAGAACTCGGAAGGTTGTACCTCCAATCTGTCTTTTCATGATACACTTAAAACCAGGAACTTTTCAGTCATATATATATATCATCATTTAATGTGCACCTTCCATGCTAGCATATATATATATATATATGTACTAAGTTCATAAATTTAATTTTTACTGTAGCAACATGCTGCACCAAAACAATATGGCTTGCTGCTAATAATTTCAGTGTTTCACCCACCACATCTTATACCAGAAATGCCATCTGTTGGGAACAAAATAATTGACTAACATTACCATAATGGCAGAAAATATCTTACCTCAACTGCTAGATAGTTAACCAACACCGACATAGCATCAAAACCCTTTAAAGTTTCTTTCAGCTGTAGCTTGGTGATGTGAAGATCCTTGGTGCGAGATTCACAAAGGCCCTCAAGTCGAGTAATTTCTTTTTTGGCATCTTTATTGTCACCCTGGCTCGTTTTCAAGCTAGGAACTTTATTCCTTGTGGTCTTGTTAACTTTGTTTTGGTCCACTTGATCTGAAATAAAAATCAAAGACAATCAGTAATAAATATATAAAAAAAGCAAAGAAAAAAGAAATTTCCTCACCACATACTGGCAGTATCAAATTTATCACAAACTCTAAAAATCACATGGGAAATCTACCTCCTCTTTCTCTCACTCAGACACTCATGCATATTGAGATTTTCAATTACAATCTACAATCACAAAAATGAAAATTTTTAATGATTAAAGAGTGAGTAAAGAAAAACACATTTCTGATAAAATAAATAGTCATGAAAAATATCAGATTTACAAAATGTGTAGTGCATAAAATATGTAATTTGGTAATGTTTAATGTTCATTTTTGCAAATACAAACACTTAAGCACACATATGGTAAAATAATAAATGATAAAGAACTTGATAAAAAGAAAAAGAAAAGTCTAACAACTTGATTGAAATACTAAATCACTGATTGCACTACAACTATCAGTTTTATTGTTTCTTTGTATCATCAAGTAATAATATTGATATAGAATGAAGGTGGATTAATAAACATTATCAGATGATCTTAAAGAGACAGTGAACCTTACAGCTTTAATGTGATCAATAGTTAATCTGACATTAGAATACAGTTACACACACACACACACAGGTGCAGGCATGGCTGAACAGTCAAAAAATCACTTCCCAACAACTGCATGACACCTTGGGCAAGTGTCTTCTACTAAAGTTCTGGACCGACTAAAGCCTTGCGAGTAGATTTGGTAGACAAAAAAAAAAAAAATGAAAGAAGCCTGCCATATGTATGTGTGTGTGTGTGTGTGTGTGTGTGTGTGTGCATATATGTATATTAAACACACACACACACATACATATATACACGCAACATACATATACACACACACACACGTATACACATGCATATACACATACATACACACACTTGTATGTGTTGTCTCATTGTCTGGTTGTAAAATAAGCTTCACCATCACAAAAAAGAAAGAAAGTACTGTTCATTACTAATCTTCTGTATAAAGCATGTCTAGCTGTGGAGAAAAATTAAAATCTTGCTTGAAAACAAGTGCAGGTTGGTGACAGAAAAAATTGCCTTAACAAATTCATGGAAAAGTGGCTGTTAAAATTATGATGATTATGATAATGATGGTGTTTTATATATATATATATATATATATATATATATATATATATATATATATATATAGACACACACACACATAACAAGTGTTTGGAAACTAAAGCAATTTACAACATGCTAGCTTCATATTTAAAACAAGTACATATGCACTGCTCTATTTACTTAGTTGTATTATTATTTTGAGATAAGAAAATATCTTATGACACTGTACTCAGGGAAGTAGACAGGCTCTGGTTCTTTAAATTGTAAGAAATAGCTACCAAATTTCTCCCCAAATGCACTCAACTATCTTTAAAATGGAAGGAATGGATAATGTTGGCCTGGACACAGAAAACTGTATCTTATGACACTGTACTTAGTTAGGGAAGTAGACAGGCTCTGGTTATTCAAACTGCAAGAGGTAGCAACTAAATTTTTCCCCAAAATACACTCAACTGTCTTAAAAATGGAAGGATTGGATAATGTATGCCTGCTCTGAAGTGCTGATGCAAGATTAAACATCAACCAGTAGAGAGAGGGGGTGAGTGGGTATTAGTCACTTGACTGTAGGGGTAAAGTGGTGAAAATATTTGATTCAAGATATATACAAACATAAATGTATATAAAAGTGGACGTACATATAAATAGTCAACCTTTTCTCTGCTCAAGGAGAATTGGCTGGATTTACTCTCTCACCTCAATTTTTAAAAAATAATTAAATGGATTTACTCCCTCACCATTTTTTAAAATAATTAAAATCATTAAATGCAAAGGTTTCCTCTTAATGTTTCCATTGTCTTCAATACTTTAGCATTTAAACCAGCCATATCCTAGCCCAAATCTTCTAGCCAGATCAAATCTCTCACATCAAACCCTATAATGTCATTTTAAAACTAAAAAATCACATCATTGAAATCTCAAAGCTACAAGATAATACAGGATTACTTGAAAACAATGTGAATAAATAAGCATTACATTTGACAGAGTAATCTAAAGGGTTAAAGGAAACATATGTTCATGATGAAAACCCAAAACTCATATGGCTCTCAAGATGTGTGAGGAATTTTAATTAGTGTACCTTTAGGTGTGACACAATCATGCTATTCTGTTTCTATCTCATAGCATGGCACTTTGGTCAAGTGTCTTCTACTATAGCCCCAGACCAACCAAAGCCTTGTGAAAGGAAACTGGAAGAATCCTGTCATATGTATATATAAATATATATTACACACACATACAAGTGGATGTGCAATGTCAGTGTGCATGTACGACAGAGTGTAAACATCTCGAGAATAAAAAATTGGGCATAAGAGGCATCAGATGTGGTGCACAAAAAACTGTGCTGGAATGGTCACGGGATGCGAATGGATGAGGACAGCTGCATAAAGAAGTGCCGGTTTCTAACCGTGGAGGGAATCTGTGGAAGAGGTGGACTCAGGAAAACATGGGATAAGGTAGTGAAGCATGAAACCAATTGGTAAGATCAGCCGTGATGGATATATGATACTGTACAGTTCAGATAATACACCCACTCTACTGACAGATATACAAGTGCGTCTTTTTCCTGAATTATGGATTTTTAGATGACTAAGATATATATATGTATATATATTTTACGCACACACACACACGTGGCTGTGCAATGTCAGTATGCATGTACAAGAGTGTAAGCATTGAGAGAAAAATTGGGCATAAGGGGCATCAGATCTGGTATGCAAGAAAGAAGACTGTGTTGGTATGGTCATGTAATGCATATGGGATGAAGACAGCTGTGTGAAGAAATGCCAATCGCTACAGGGAAGCTGTGGAAGATGTAGACTCAGGAAAACATGAGACGAAGTGGTAAAGCATGATCTTTGCATGTTGGGTCTCACAGAAGCAATGGCCTTTGTCAATTTGCTGTACTTGAGAAGACATGTCAAACCAAGTGAAATTATAGTCGTTGCCAGTGGTGGTAACATGTAAAAGGCATTTACTATATTCTTGGAGTGATTGGCATTAGGAAGATCATATAGCCATAGAAAGCAAGCCAAACTGTCTAACCTATGGAAAGTGGACGTTAAATGATGATGGTAATGATCATTTGTGTGTTTGAGTGTCCCCTTGTCTTGACATCATGTGATGTTTATAAACAAGCATCACTGTTATACAACCAATGTTGTTTGTTTGCAGTTTTTGTGAAAAAAGATGTCTAACTGTGGGGAAATATTACCATACTTGGAAATGGTATCAGGACAAAATCCCCCCTCACCAGAGGACAAATTTTACATGAAAATATCAACTAATAAATATTAAAAATTTTTTCTTATAAAATTTCACTTTCCTAAAATATTTTTATTGCAAAGAAAGAACAATATCCCAGGGGGATTTTGTCTGAAAGAGGATGGGGGGGGGGGGGTCCAGCAGGAATTTTGTTCTAGTAGCCTTGGAAACAGGTGAGGGTTGGTGACAGGAAGGGTATCAGGCTGCAAAAAATCTGCCTCAACAAATTCCATCTGATCCATGTAAGCATGAAAATGTAGATGTTAAAATGATGATGATGTGTTTAAGAGCCACATGGGGCTGTTAAGATGTGTCTTAGCAAATATTTGAGAATTATATATGGCTCTCAGAACAGTGAATTGTTTCGGTATGATGACTATCATGATGCAATATATAAGTTGTGAGTGAACAAATGAAATGAACTTTAAAGAAATAGTTTTAAAAAACATCCAAGAAGAAACAGTGTTTTGTCAGAGCTGAGATGGCATCTTGGGGAAAACAAACATGGAAGACGATAGTATTGGTACTGCTAATGTTGGTGGTGACACTGATATTGGTGGAGGTGATGGTGATGGTGATGATGGTGGAAGTGGTGATGATGATGGTGGTGGAAGTGGTGGTGATGATGGTGGAAATGGTGGTGATGATGGTGGAAGTGGTGGTGATGATGGTGGAGGTGGTGGTGACAGTGGAAGTGGAGATGACAACAGTAATGATGCTTGTAATGATGATGATGATAATGACAATTTTGTGCTGACCCAGCGTAGATTGTAATAGCAACATGACAGCTAACATTTCTCAAGTTATTTTTCATGAAATTCTAATCCCTATTGTTACCATTTCAACTGAGAGTATAAAAAAACATACATTCTACAAATTAATGTCGTCTGCTCTTCTACTAAAAGACACTGGCATAGTTCAGTAAGTAACTATTCAAGGTTTGATCCTTTAGTATTTAAACTGGCCAGATCTAGCCCTTCACACTTACCCTACAATGTCATTCTAAAAACAAACCAGCACACCATTGAAATCTCATAGCTACGAGGTAATGCCTGATTACTTCAAAACCATGTGAATAAATAAATACTAAATTTGACAGTAATTTGAATACTAAAGGGTTATACATATACATATAATTTCTGATCAATAAGTATCCAGACTGTTGCCATAGTAACGAAGCTAAAGCATGGAGAGTAAAGCCAGTTCGCAAAGATTGACCTTGAACTCTGTTGTGCATATGCATTAAGTTTTAACATTCTAGCTCACTTCTGCTGCTTACAGCAGTGCTTGGAAAGAAGGTGTGTAGCATGTGATTGTCACATTGAACACAACAAAGTTGTCATGGCGATACCTGCTCAGAGGCCCATGCAAAGTTGCAGAAGTGTATGGAGAGGAGTGTATGAGCTGCACACAAGTGTACGTGTGGTTCAGACGTTTCCAAGATGGTTGAAAAAATGTTGATATTGATGATTGTTCTGAGAGACTTGCAACCAGCAGAACTGAGAAAAACATCACAGATGTGTGTGCAGTTGTGAGGGGAAATCATCAAATCACCATCCTTGAGTTATCATCAGATGTGCAAATTAGTTTACGGCTCAGTTCAGTCCATTATCACTGAAGATGAAGATTTGGGTATGCTAAGTTTGTGCCAAAACTACTTTCAGCTGACTAAAAAGACAGTTGCACAAAATCTCCTTGATTGTGTCAAGAACGATGAAAACTTTTTGAAAACTTTGCATAGGCCTCTGAGCAGGACTTGCCAAGCTTTTGGCAAAAATTGATGCAGGTTCTCTCCTCAACTTTCCCTGTCGTGATCAATGTGATGATCACATGCTACACATGTTCCTTCCAAGCACTGCTGTAAACAGCTGAAGTGAGCTAGAATGTTAAAACTTAGTGCATGTGCACAGCAGAGCTCAAGGTCAATCTGTGCCAAACAGATTCACTGTGTGTTTTAGCTTTGTTACTATGGCAACAGTGTGGATACTTATTGATCAGACTACGTAATCCTTTAGCATTCAAACTGGTTACACCTGGCCCAAAAATTCTGTTTTATGTTCAAACCGACCAGATCCAGCCACTCATACTTACCCTACAATATCATTATAAAAATAAACCATCACATCATCAAAATATCAGAACTATAAGGCAATCTGTGATTAATTCAAAACTGCATGAATAAATAAATATTACATATGACTGAGTAATCGGAATACTAAAGGGTCAATCCTACTGTTTGGTACCTTGGGCAAGTCTCTCTACTATAACTTCAGGTTAGCCTATCCTTCGTAAATGGCATTTATAGGTAGAAAATGTGTGAGTCTGTCAGAATGGTCATTCATTTTTTTGGGTGGCAGCCTTGACCTGTTGCTCAGCTCAGTGCCACTTCATAGTCTTTGATTGATTTTAACTCTTTAGTATTCAAACCAGCTATATCCAGCCCAAATAGTCAATTTGTTTTAGGTTCAAGCTGACTAGATCCTGCCACTCACACCTACCCTACAATGTCATTCTAAAAATAATCTTGAAGCTATGAGATAATGCTTGATTGATTAAAATCAATGTGAATAAACATCACATTTGACAGAGTAATCTAAATGCTAAAAGGTTAAGGTCTGTGGGTACTTTATTTAAAAAAGAAATAATAATAATAATAATAATAATAATAATAATAATAATCCTTTCTACTAAAAGTACAAGGCCTGAAACTTTAGGGGAAGGGACTAGTTGATCACATCGACCCCAATGTTTCACTGGTACTTAATTTTTCAATCCCAAAAAGAAGAAAGGTAAAGTTGATCTTGGTGGAATTTGAACTTTGAGCATAAAGACGGTAAAAATGCTGCTAATGATTCTGCCAGTTCACTACTTTAATAATTATAATGATGATAAATGCCCTGATGCAATACCAGGCAGTGGCTCTCATGGCTTCTCATCTTAATTGACTGGAAGTGTTATCATGTACATTGTCTTGCCTTGGTATAAAAGATGGGCTACAGCAAATATTCTGCTCAATACCACAGATTTGCTTGTTAGTTGCTTGGCCTTAACCAGTTAAGCATGTCCCTTGGTGACTGACGATATGTTGCATCTCTGATCACAACCTGAAGTAGTGAGGGAACAGCATAGCCATATGTTGAGAGGAATTCTTTGGGGCTTGGATAATTCACCTCTGGAAAAATGGGTGTTTTGTTCATCATCCTTAAACAACCCTTAAATAGAAACCTCTTGAGCAGGATGGGCTACTCGAACTGAAGAAAATTCTAACTAGGCCTCACCTGTGAGGTTGCTGTTTATCTTGATATGAGATCACCATGTCACACACATATGGTTGTGATGCATGTACCTGATGTACCCTTATCAGATGGGTAGTCATGACGGTATACTAGGCTTTGTATATTTTACCTCAGTGTCACTTAGATGCTCTCTAACTCAATAATAATAATAATGATGATGATGACGACAATGATGATGATTTCTTTTATTTGCCACCAGGGTGACAGATATCCAAAGCCACCTCTCTCAATACTACTCACCCCTCAGTTGAGGAGCTTCATCTTGTGAGTTACTTGTGACCTTGCTGCTGTTGGTGCCATGTAAATAGCACCCAGTACACACTGTAAGTGGCCAGTGTTAGGAAGGGTATCTTGCTGTAGAAACTATGCTAAAGCAGATATCAGAGCTTGGCACAGTCCTCTGGCTTACTGGCTCCAGTCAAACTGGACAACCCATGCCAGCATGGAAAGCAAACAAGAAATGATGATGATGATTCAAAGCAATTCAACTGACAATGACAGAATTGGAGAAATGTCTGTGTGTGAAGAAAAACTACATACATATATATATATATATATTCTAAAATAAGTTACAGGTGCATTTTTAGGTTTCTGCCAACCAACCAATTGAATGATTTTACTAAGATTTGGAGTACAGGAAGTACCTGTGCAGATGAATAATTTTTAGTGGGTGTAGCTTGCACTGCACTACCCCCACTTATTAGCCCAAGAAGACTTTCACCGGTGTGACAAGAGAATTGACAAAACCAGGAATTTCCAAGGCCTCAGGTCGCTCTTCAGTGCTACTGGTAACATGTAATCCAGTACAACCTGTTGCATGGTCGGGTCGTCGGCGACTAAACTGGCAACCCCACCAGGCTTGCTTGGTGAGGAGGGTGTTGTTGGACACCCTGCAGGACGAAAAATAAGACCTGTCAAAGGGCGGATGAACTCCTGAACAGTCAACGACCATCCAACAAAATGTCTGTAAATATGTATATATATATATATATATGTATGGGTGTGTATATGTGTGTGAATGTCTGTAAATATGTATATATGAATAATTTTAATTTTATATATATATACTATTTTTTATATTTTATATTTTATTTATATATATATATATATATATATTTTTTTTTGGTTTTTTTTTTTTGATGAGCTGCTCCACATCGGTCACCGGAGTGATATTTGTTCACTTTACAGAGTGTCTGAGTGTCGGTTAGGTGTCTGGAATGGGACGGCTTACCTCATGGGCAGGTAGAAGCTCTTTAACCTTGGTTGGTAATCTACCTAGGAGAAAGAAATCTCCAAAATAAAACCTGAGGATATATATATATATATATATATATATATATATATATATATATATATATATATGCTGTGCTTGAGAAGACCAGTCAAGCCAAGTGAAACCACAGTCGTGGCTGATGCTGGTATCATGTAACAAGTACCCATGCAGGTGGCATGTAAAAAGCACATAAAAGCACCTTTCGAGTGTTGGGCTCCACAGAGGCAAGGACTGAGACCATTTGGCATTATGCCAGGCTTTGAGCAGTGGGCCTCATGGAGACAATGACCGAGTCCATTTGACATTATGCTATGCTTGAGAAGAAGACCCATCAAGCTGAGCAAAACCACAGTTGTGGCAGATATCAGTGTCATGCAAATGACACCCAAGCCGGTGGCACATAAAAGAACCCATTACACTTGCAGAGTGGTTGGCATCAGGAAGGGCATCCAGCCATAGAAACCATGCCAAATCAGACTGGAGTCTGGTGCAAGCCCTCAGCTTGCCAGCCTTGGTCAAACTGTCCAACCCATGCCAACATGGACAACAGACATTAAATGATGATGATGATGATGATGTTCTTTTATTTATTTCAGTAATTTGACTGTGGCCATGCTGGAACACCACTTTTTAGTTGAACAAATTGACCCCAAGCTTTATTTTTTGTAAGCCTAGTACTTATTCTATTGATCATTTTTGCTGAACCACTAAGTTACAGTGATGTAAACACACCAACATCGGTTGTCAAGCAATGGTGGGGGGATAAACACAGATACACAAACATATACATATATATTTACGATGGGCTTGTTTCAGTCTTCGTCTACCAAATCCACTCACAAGGCTTTGGTCGGCCTAAGGCTTTAGTAGAAGACATTTGCCCAAAGTGCCATGCAGTGGGACTGAACCCTGAACCAGTGGTTGGTAAGCGAGCTGCTTATCACACACCCACTCTCGTGCCTATATTTTCATTATAGAATTGAAACACCTTATACATGAAAAAGTTCTCAAAAACCAAAACTATCAACTCCCAAAAGAGTTAGCCCTTTTCAGATCGCACCTGATTCTATGATACAAACTTGCTGTTTTAAAATAATCTAAATTAAAATTTTCCATCAAAATGTCATCTTAATTCATGTTATAAACACCAGTTTAATAATGACAATTATTGTAATAAATTCTACATTATTTTTTAAGTTAATTACAACAAAATCAGTGTTTTTCAACAAAAATATGGTAACGAAAGTGTTCTATATTAAAACCCATTAAAATTTCATGTTAATTTATGTCTCATACACTAATTTGATAATGACAGAATTATTTTACTAAATTCTTTGTTATTTTCAAAATTAATTGAAACAAAGAGAGTGTATTTAAACAGAAATATATCAGCAAAATGGTTTATACATGTTTTACATTTTAGGCTGTCACAAGATAGCTTGTATTTAGGGTTTAGATCAGGGTTTCATGTGTAACATAAAAGTGACACTTAAGAAGGGTGAAAGAGTGACTAAAAGACAAATATCAGAGCAGCTGAAAGCAGTTGTATGGCTAATATTACAACGGCTGCTGCTACAGACATCATTTAAATTCCAAATGACAACCAGTGAGATTAGAACTTCAGAACCAACAGACAATGAAGGGGGGCTTCAATGACAGCATTTAGTTTGCTAAAAATAGTAAGCAAGAGAACACTATGCTTGTTGATGATAAAAACAAAGGAGTGGGGTTTGTCAGACTGAGAACACTTTTAATCTCCATTTATGATTGAAGAAGAGCTAAATAAAAACCACAACAGTAGTAACAACAGCAAAACCAATAGCAACAACAAAAACTAGTAGGACAGTTTTGTTGTTACAGTTTGAAAAGTAATGTAGATTGAGACTTTAGCCTTTTATCTTTTTGTTATCAATAAAGTATTTTTTTTTATGTATGAAAGAAGTAATTATCTCAAGTTGTTTTCGTTTGAGTCTGATGGAATCATAAAAAAAAAAGTGAGGGAGAGAGAGAAAAAAAAACCCAACCCAGATTATAATTTAGAATCATTATCCTTACATAAATAATCTCTACATTCTGATTCTTCATATCCTTTGCAAATATTTTGTTGGGTTTCTGGGTAGGACAGTTATTCTATTTGCCTGAACTCACCAAATTCTGAGAATTCTAGTAATAATGAGGAATCCTGTTAAGTGGGCCAATGTTGTTTCTATTAGTAAATGCAAAATTAATAACATAATTAAATGCTGGTTTTATGAATTACCATAATTTTGAGAAAGGAATTAATTTATTACAATATGTGCAGGCCTAGTCATATGGTTACAAAGCTTGCTTTTCAGCCATATGGTTTTGGATTCAGTCCCATTGCATGGCACCTTGGGCAAGTGTCTTCTACTATAGCTCCGGGCTGATTAATGGAAACAGTGTGGAAGCATGCAAGTCATTTGTACATTTGTCATCCACCACCTCTTGACAACCAGTGTTGGTTTGTTTTTGTCCCTTTAACTTAGCAGTTCAGTAAAAAAGACCATTAGAACAAGTACCACTCTTGAAAAAATAATGAAATACTGGGGCCAGTTTGTTCAACTAAACCCTTCAAGGCAGTGTCCCAGCATGATTGCAGTCCAATGACTGAGATAAGTAAAAGATTAAAAAAAAAGACAGAATACAATCTGCTGCATGATACTTAAAATTAAAAAAAAGAAGAAAATCTCTAAGATTTTCTTGTTGTTGTTGCTATTATCGTGTTGTAATTTGAGAATGACGCCCATAACAAAAATTACTTGTCTTGTGTTCTACACACCAACTCCAATTTACTCATGGATATTCATCTACATGTACCCAACGAATGCTGATATATATCTTTGTAAATATTAAGATAGGCTATCTGTGACAGCCATGTAAAAATACAGTTAAAAACATTAGTCTTGAAAAATAAAAAAATATTTAAAGGAAAATCTAAAATTGTCAGAACAACATCAGATGATATCATTATACTTACTGATGACAATACATACATAACTAATACACACGCATATACATATGTGTATGTACACACACTCTCTCTCACACACAATATTAAATACATGTAATTGTGTAATATATATATATGACATATATACATATATATATATAACAGAAGGAAGAAAGTTGTATGTGTATATGTGAGTACACAGAGACATTTGCACAGATACACACACAGAGAAATATATATATATATGCATAGAAATATACACATACATATCTATAGTAATTCCTAAACAAATATGTACTTCAAAGAAAATTATCAAGATACATAAACAAGGAGTCCTATATATAATTGCTTGATCTGCTATAAATAGCAGCCAAACTTCCTCAAGTTAGACTGCCATCTTAAATAAACAGTGGACAATATAGTCCAGAGAGAGAGAGAGAGAGAGAGAGAGAGAGAGAGAGAGAGAGAGAGAGAGAGAGAGAGAGAGAGAGAGAGAGAGAGAGAGAGAGAGATAGAGAGAGAGAGAAAGAGAGGAGATGATTACAGATGATGCATTTCTGATCATAAATCAACTGGATTTAGACTGATCTGGGGCTAAACAACAAGAAAGGGAAAACGATTTTTTCTTTATATTAAATCAGAATAAAACCTCTTTGTACCCCAACCCCTAATAAACATTTAAACTAGAGAAATAAAATTATACTGATCCCCTTAACCCTTTAGTATTCAGTTTACTCAGTTAAATGTGAAGCTTATTTATCTACATTTTAAAAAATTAATGATGAAGTATCTTGCAGCTTCAAGATTTTGAAGATGTGATTGTTTATTTCTAGAATAACCTGAAGGGTAGGTGTGAGAGGCTGTGTCTGGTCAGTTGAAACATTAAACAAAAAGAATATTTGGGCTAGATATGGTTGGTTTAAATGCTGGTGGGGTTAATCAATCATTAACAAAGTGTGAATTAGCTTACTCTAGTCATATAGCAATGCAATGCCCAATAGTATCATTATATTCATGTGGTGATGGTGATGATGATGATGGGGATGACGACGACAGTGGTGATGACGAGGTAATAATAATTGTTTCTAACATAGCACCTGTGCGGCGTCATGTAAAAGCATCTGTGCAGTACCATGTAAAAACATCCAGCTTACTCTGTAAAGTGGTTGGCATTAGGAAGGGCATCCAGCTGTAGAAACCAAGCCAAATCAGACTGGAATCTGGTGCAGAGTTCCAGCTTGCCAGCTCTGGTCAAACCGTCCAACTTATGCCAGCATGGACAATAGACATTAAATAATAATAGGCATAAAACCATAAATTCTGAAGGAAAGGGGTCAGTTTAGTAAATCAATTTCAGCATTCAACCAATACTGTACTTTATTGACTCTGAAAGAATGAAAACTAAAGTTGACCTTGGTGGGATTTGAACTCAGAACATTAAGAACTGAAAGAAATACTACTAGGTAGCTTGCTTGGATCTCTAATGAATTTGACAATCAATCTACCATCAATAAGCTTTTCAATAAGTGAGCACAATGGACAAAAACAGTGAAGCACCAGACTAAATATTTTACATTCTTCTTGTAAGTTTTTATCCCACTGTATTCAACTTTGAGTACCTGTTATTTAGCAAGATCTATTCAGTCACCTATGAGATCAATGACAAATCAATACTGACCCTTTCATGTTTTCCTCCCTTGCATTTAATCCCCTCATTGACTGTATCAAATGAAATAATTAACTTTATTAACTGATATTTGAGGCTGTTCTTTGTAATTCCTTAACAAAAAGGGTCTAACTTACAATCATAAACAAGAGGTTTTAATTTAACCCTTTAGTATTCAGATTACTTTATCAAATATAATATTCACACTGTTTGGAATTAACCATGCCTTATCTCTTAGCTTAGATTTCGATGATGTGATTGCATATTTTTAGAATGACATTCTATGGTATGTGTGAGAGGCCAGATCTTACTAGTTTGAACATAAAATAGGTAACATATTTGGGCCGGATGGTTTTATGTGAAAGACAACAGCCACAGTCTCTGGTTAGTCGGTAATAGGAAAAATAAGTTGACTGAAGAATTTGATCATAACACATTTAGAAACATCAATAATATGAGGCATTTAGTGTGGTGCTACT
>NC_142944.1:22951828-22991828 GCF_046866305.1 Octopus bimaculoides | reverse complement strand
TGTACAAACAGCTATGCTCCAAAGTGGTGAGACATGAGCCCTGGATGCTGACAACATGCAGAGACTGAAGAGGAAATGAAGCTAGTATGCTCTGTTGGATGTCCAGCATCAGTATGCATGTATGACAAGTGCAAATAGGTTGAGAGAAAATCTGGGCATAAGAGAATGTGAGAGAGAACTCTACATTGGTTTGGACATGTGATGCATATGAATGAAGACAGCTCTATCAAGATATGCTGATCACTAAGAGTGGACAGTACCTGCGGAAGAGGGAGACCTAGGAAAATGCAGGATGAAGTGGTGAGGTCTGATCTCAAGATGTTGGATCTCACAGAGGAGATGACAATGGACTGAAATGTATGGTGATATGAAGATTTTGAGAAGACCTGTTCACTTCAGTGAAACTGAGTTTTGGAAGGGTTGTGTATTCCAGCCACATGTAGCATTAATTCACCCACCCTATTCCAATGAACCAAATTACATCTCTTCTTCTTGAACTATGTTTGTCTCATCCCTAACTCCTGCAGCCCTACACCATTCTACCAACTTTCTCTCCTGATCTCCCCATGCCAACTGCATCATGGCAAACACAAACACACATGAACTCATACACACACACATAAACATATACACATGTGCGTGTGTGTGTGTGTGTGTGTGTTTTTGCAAATTCTGTCAGTCCATTGAGTTACGAGGGCTTCACTCAGCCTTCATGTAATCTATTCCAAAATATAAGCTGAGTTAAACTCAGCACATTCAAGTGGTACTCAGTTATCACTACTTTGTAGCAAAAGAATTTAAATCTGTCTGAGTGTGGGTATAGTTGTAAGCTTAATTGTTTGTAGAACAGGAGTAACAAATTTCCACAGATAGAATGAGTAATCAATTTCTGCATGCAGAATGAATAATCAATCTCTGTAGGCAGAATGAGTAATTAATTTCTGATTGAGGCAATAATAAATAATGGATTCAAATCTTAGTGCAAGGCCACCAATTTCAGGGGAGGGGTACGTTGATTACATTGACCCCAGTATTCAACTGGTACTTATTTTATTGACTCCAAAAGTCAACCTTGGCAGAATTTGAACTAGAATGTGAAGACAGACGAAATGCTGCTAAGCATTTTTGCCTGGTGTGCTAACAATTCTGCCAGCTCACTGCTTTAATAATAATAAATGCTGAAACTAGTAAGAATGTTCTTTTTGTATTTCTGGAGAGAAAAAATTATGGCTAAACACCAATGTCTACTTTTTTTCACAACAAAACCAAATGTGTGTTTAGCAAATCAAAAACTACACACTTTTAAGTTACTGCTACTTGCTCTCTCTCATGTACATATGTGCGTCTGTGTGTGTGTGTATATTTTTGTGCCTGTGTTTGCCCTCTTCCTCACTGCTTGACAACTGGTGTTAGTTTGTTTATGTTCCCATAAATTAGAGGTTCAGCAAAATAGACAGACAGAATAAATGCCAGGCTTAAAAAACAAAAAGAAGTATTAGGATCAATCCGTTTGACTAAAAATTCATCAAGGCAGTAACCCAGCATGGCCACAGTCTAATGACTGAAACAAGTAAATGATAAAATATTGACATGGAACAGCAAATTTCACTAATGAATTTTCTGCTCATTGCAGTTACAGATTCAACTAATTTAGATTATATCAGCTCGCCATATTAAATGTAGTAGCTTGCTCTAAACTATATGTTCTTTACTCAGAAAGTTCTCTTGGAAAATTCTCAAAAGTCTTTATTGTAATTTGCCTAATCAGTGGACTATTTTCACAAAAGACTATGCCTGTTAGTCTCATTATGAGGTCTTGGTAGCTGCAAGTTGAGTATGGTATTTTGATAAGTTGAAATAAGACTAAAACATGCTGGGGTTGTCTCCATGGCTTCCTGAGATCAAACTCACTCTCATCCTTGCATATTTCTATTTACTCTTTGTTTCTGCATTTAAAATTTTTTTTTTAGCATTATTGTAAATTAATGAGATTTCTGTAGACATTGAGAATTCAAACTCTCCTGAGAAAAGCGAAAGCATCACAATCCGTGTCCTAAATTAAAGTTGGAGAATTCATAATTGCTTTTTAAGCAATAATATTTAGGGAGCAAATGTGTTTAGGGAGCTAGGTAAATGTCTGTTGTAGACAATGGTGTTTAGGGAGCTAGATGAACACCAATTCTAATGATGTAGTTAGAGAGCAAGGTAAACATCTGTTCTGGGCAATAGTTTTTAGGGAGCTAGATAAATATCTATTGTAAGTGGATTTGAAGGAGGAAACTGCTCATTATGGTCAAGAATGGCATTGAATTAAGGTCAGAGGAACTATGCATCAGTCTCTTGTCAGACACTGTCAAAGCAGGAATGGCAAGTACCCACATTGTAATATTTAGAAACTGACTTACTGAATTTAGGATCTTTAAATCTAATAGAGCCTCAGAAAAATATAGTGTCATAAACATTTTAAATTTTACTCAGTTCAACGATTAATTTAACAAAAAATAAATAAGAAAAAAAGAAATAATAATGTGACTTTCACTGTATGGTTGAATCTTGCAACCTGAGTTGAAAGACTGGTTAATTGAAATTATCCAAGTCATTAGTAGATATAAACTCACACCAGGTTTGTTTAAAATCTAGAATTGAGTGAAATCTTTAGACAATAAAGACATAGATTGGACTGGATTTGATTTTGAAAACCAGCTGGTGAAAGTAAAGGACACTCCTAAGTGAAGACATAGTCTATTCTATCCAGTTGGCAAGAGTAAGAGTTATATATATATATATATATATATATATATATACACACACACATACATAATTGATCAGTACTTCTCCATTTTCTATTTTCTTTAAATTTTGATCCTTGATAAACCCATGTTTATCCTTGTCTTTACCTATAACTTGTTTGCATATGTATGTCCATGGTTAAACATAGGTAATATACTGGTAGTAATCCTTAAATGGTTATTTTAACCTCTAACTTCACTAACCTTATATATATATATATATATAACCCAAATAAGCAACAAGGATATCCAGAGGTAATGCAGTACAATCGTTGCATGAAACGATTGTACTGCATTATGTCTGGATATCCTTGTTGCTTATTTTGATTTTAATCACCTTACTTTGAAATTGTATGGATAATACTGTACTGAATTCTGGTGCCTCAAATACTATATTCATCTGAAAATACACACACACATATATATAGAGAGATAGGATAGAGAGAGATAGAGAGAGAGATAGAGAGAGAGAGAGAGAGAGAGAGAGAGAGAGAGATAGATAGAGAGAGAGAGAGAGAGAGAGAGAGAGAGAGAGAGAGAGAGAAAGAGAGAGATAAATAGGCAGGCAGATAGGTAGATAGATAGATAGATTGCAGGCCGAGAGAAAATACCCAAGAGGTGGGGAGAGTATTCTGTATAGTAAATACACAAACAGAAGTGAAAAACTGTGACTAGTTGGCATTATCTAAACAATTAGTAGATAAGAAAACCCTTTATGAGTTTTTATCATTTAAAAGCAAAAGAGTGAGAGAGTGGGGGGGGGAGAAGAGAGAGAGAGAGAGAGAGTTTCAATAAGATCAATTGATGGAAAGGAGAAGCATTCATGTTCTTAAGATTTCACTTTTGTTGGGTGGTAAATAAGTGAGGTGAAGGTTGAATTTCTTTTCCAAATCCCTCCCACCAACTTGTCTTTTTATTACAGTTCTAATTTCAGTTGGTTAAAAACTATTTTTAACAACTCTTTGCAACCACAAGGTTTTGGGTTCAGTCCCATGGTCCATGGCATGGCACCTTGGGCAAATGTCTTCTACGCATAGTCCCTGGCTGACCAATGCTTTGTGGTAAATTTGGAAGATGGAAATTGTGTGAAAGCCTATTGTGTGTATATATTTTGTGTTTTTGTTTTATTCCTACCATCATTTGACAACTGGTGTTGGTATGTTTATGCCCCTTAATTTAGTGGTTTGGCAAAAGAGACCAGTAGAATAAGTACCAGACTAAAAAAAGAACTGTATTGGGATCAATTTGAATTAAACCTTTGAACTAAGTCTTTCAAGGCAGTGCCTCAGCATGACTATAATTCAATGATTGAAATAAGTCAAGCTAAATATACTACCCATAAGTCTGGTGATTTGTACATGACTATACATCTCTGTCTGTACCTCTCTCACAAACACATTCATGCAGGGCCTCCAAGAGAAATTTGGCAAAGCAAAACCAATTGTTTGGGCCCCAGAAAGAGTAGTCCTTTCCTGATACAAGGTAGCTGTGAGGTTTATTTCATTATTTTAGAGAAGGACTCAGTAAATAGTCACTGGCTGCTTCTTTGCTCACCAGAATCCCAGATTAATATCTTGATTGAACTGCTCCTCATCATAGGTCCTGAACATATAACTCAAAGTAAAGGAAGGCAAAATTAAATGTTTCTGTGATACTGACATCCTTTTACAACAAAACAAAGGAAAAGTAAAGATTTTGTATTTTTAATTACATAAACTGATTGTTAATTTATGCTTTTAAAATCTTTATTAACTCTACTGACACACATACACACAAGGAAGCTATAATGTGATGCACAAGCACTCAGCTCTGAGCATGCTACATTTTATAGCAGAAATGTCTGTAAGCTGATGAAGTCAATTACGTAATTTCTGTTCCTTTGTCACTTCCATAATTTCATATGCTCTATTCTTATCTAACAATATTTTTGATAGAGATATAGATATATATATATATATATATATATATATATATATATATATATATATATATATATAGAGAGAGAGAGAGAGAGAGAGATAGGGAGATATATATATAGAGATAGGGATATATATATATATATAGAGAGAGAGAGATAGGGAGATATATATGGAGAGATATATAGAGAGAGATAGGGAGATATATATAGAGAAAGATATATATAGAGATAGGGAGATATATATAGAGAGAGATAGGGAGATTATATATAGAGAGAGATAGGGAGATTATATATAGAGAGAGATAGGGAGATATATATAGAGAGAGATAGGGAGATATATATAGAGAGATAGGGAGATTATATATAGAGAGATAGGGAGATATATATAGAGAGAGATAGGGAGAGAGAGAGGTGGAGAGAGAGAGATAGAGAGAGGGGGGGAGAGAGAGAGAGAGATAGAGAGATAGAGAGAGAGAGAGAGAGAGAGAGAGAGGGGGAGAGAGAGATAGAGAGAGAGAGAGAGAGAGAGAAAGAGAGAGAGAGAGAGAGTGGGAGGTATAGAAAATATATAGATACATAGATATATAGACAGACTGTTTTCATCTTGTGAAAATAGTTTCATTTCTCATTTGTGTGTCCCTCAATTTCACTTGTATTGAATTAATTTCTTCACAGGTCATACAAATACATTGAAAAACAGCATTATCTATGAAAATAATCAGTTTAAACATTCAGTTGCTAATTAATTACACCTCTTGATTTATTAATAACATCTTTTTAAAATTAAAAAAAAATTTCAATAAGCTAATGTATAAAGGTAAAGGAACTTTACATTAAATCTTAAATAAATTTCTTCAATAAAGGTTAGGGAATGCTGGAAGTTTACCAATATTATTCCTAACCATTTATCCTGGACCGTCCTGTTTCTTTTTCTAAGACCTGTTTAGAACTACATTACCAATAATTATTATAATGTAGATGTCCTTTCTGTTTACAAGATGGTATAGTGTAATTTGAAGATTTGGTTGCTATTTCTAGCATGTTGATCGACCACATAAGGGTTGATGTAACGGGGTGGAAGGTGTTGACTTACAGGTGTGAATATATTGGTGTGTATGTGTGTGCGTGTGTATACGGTCATTTGTCAAGCTCTCTACAAGAGACGCATTGCTCTGTTATATTTAGTGATAAACAGAGTAAACAAAAGTTGCCATTTGTTTAGCAATATTTAGAACAACAGTAACATTTAGCTGACATTTTACCACCACCACCACCATTACGACTATCGCTATCATCACCACCACACCACTATCGCCCTCATCACCGCCTTCATTATGACTATTGCCATCGTCCCCTTCACCACTACCATCTTCATTATGACTGTCGCCATCACCTTCACAAGAAAATTACCACCAGCACCACTACCACCGTCAAGAGTAAGTTATTTACACGGTCAATAAAGAAGTTTATGTAGTTGCCTTACACGCTAGAAATAGCAGCAAAATCTCCCTTAAATCATACCTTACTCTCTTCAAAAAGGGAAAATATACAGAATAATGATACACAATGTTAAAATAAAACAAAATAAAATAAAATGAAATAAACTGAATGGTGATGACTTGGAATATTTTGACCGAAAGTTTGTTGAGTCAGGGCTGACCTAAGATTAAACAGTTGTTTTCACACATCGTCATAACAGAAAGTAACATCACACACACACACACACACACACACGTATGTGCGTATAAAGATGCAATCACTCACACACGCGGAATATATCGATCAGTTTCCTTACCCTGATTTAACATGTCATCAATACATCGTATAAAACACCACGAAGCAGGGCGTGGAATTCGCCGACGTTTCTCCATTGTGTAACACCAAATGCAACAAATAACAGCCACAACAGTAATAGAATCAATAATTTATCCAACTTCCAGAAACTTCAGTTGAGGTTAATTCTAATTGCAGACCCTTTTTTTTTTTTTTTTTTTTTTTCAAATAATAAATGGTTGTTTTAAAGAAGCACAATAATTAATGAGTTAATAATTACTCAATAATTATTTTCTGTTATGTCTCTTAGACAAGACACTCAACTACTATCTTATGGTTTCATGACAAATTAGTTAATCACCATCACGATCATGAATTTCTCTGCAACAGATATTTTCAGGAGAAATGTAGAATAACCCATTGGTAAAGATTTTAACAAAGATATTGGTCTCAGGACAATAACAATAATAATTATTATTCCATTTAGTTAAATTACAATAAACGTTCTCTTTCTCGTATTTTTCTATCCGTAAGAGATTTCCGATAATTATGATCTTTCATCTGCAAAGTGTTCGAATGTTGGCAGGAAATACCGAAAAACAATCCTTTTCGTTTTTGGTTTATCCAATTGATAAATCAAGAAGATAAAGATCGAGAAGTTTTTTTTACAAAGAGATGTCACTGTTGAGGATGCGAACAAGGCGAACTCGAAGAACCAAAGAGCAATATTAAAGAAATATTGTATAATGAAGGGAATTGGTGATTAAACCGGTATTCCGCAATGTGCGAAGAAAGATGATTTCGGTTGGATTTAAATTCTGAGAAGAGAAGCACCGAATATTGGTTCAGACAATAAAACAAAGAACTTATAGTCCGGTATCGTAGAATGTGGCACCAACGACGCGTATTTTATAATATATCAAGGAATGGATTTTAGAATGGGTTCCAGTGAATAGTGAAACAAAACCACCAGCTAACCATTCTGTTGGCAAACAACATCAACAATCTGACTGTTTGCCAATAACGACCTTACTGTATTTTAAAGTCAGTCGGGTGCGTGTGTATATGTGTGTATGTGTAGTTGCGGGTATGTCGTAGTGTGTGTGTATGTGTAGTTGCGGGTATGTCGTAGTGTGTGTGTATGTGTGTGTACTAACTGACTGACTGATAACTGTTGTGTGTGTGTGTGTATTAACTGTCCGATAACTGTGTGTGTGTGTGTGTGTGTATTGTATAGACAAAGAATACGTCTGTATGGGAATGTGTATGTAGGGGAGAGTTTTGTGTAAGTTTGTTTTTAATTGTATGTTAGTATGTGTGTCAGCGAATTATGTATGGTGAGTGTACGGGTTCTGCGATATCAACTGTTAAGTCAACAGCTACACCCAAGACTTGAAGTAGTTTTCATAATGGGAATGGCTCGCATCGAAGAGGGAGGGCGAGGGAAAGATTAAACACACACACTGCAGCCTTTATTTTTTTCTATTTTTTCAGAAGTAGGATTAACAAAACTTTTGCACCACTTCTTTACTTTTGAATAACTGCCAAGACCGTAATTCTAATAGGGACAGAGAATGTGTGAGTGTGTAGTGAGAAGGGATAGGGAATGGGAGGGAGAGAAGGAGGAAAACAGGTAATCAACGTGAAAAAAGCATTTCCAGAATTACTATTTTGTCCTTCACTCTCATCTATAACCTAAAACCTGTATCTGCACCAAGTACCGGCAGATACGGTATATACAAGGAATGAAGGACAACGATGGCGACACAATAGAAATAAGACTGAATAAGCACACACAGACACATTCCTGTACACTAAGCTGTGGCCATTTAAGACAAATGACTAAAGCATGTTGTCTGATGCACTACTAGCCTACAAACAACATTTTTATTTAATAATAATAATAATAGTAATAATAATAACAATCATTCGTTCTACTATGGGTAAAAAGCCTGAAATTTTGGGCGATGGGCGCTAGTGGCTATCCCATTACATTGACCCCGGTGCTTGACTGGTACTTATTTTATCAATCCTGAAAGGATGAAAGGCGAAGTCGACCTCAGTGGAATCTGAGCTCAGCACATAAAAACGGTCGAAATAACAATGATTATAATCTACGTTACTACTATTTCCATATATTTTCTTTTTGTTGTCTGGCACAAGGCCAGTTTTCATGTGGAAGAAATAATACAGTCAGTGTGACATGTTTATACAGGTTGTCTCCTTCACTGACCGACAATTCTGGGGGAAAAGCAGAGACAGAGTTTAGTGTATGGAATTTTGGCAAGCACTTTAATGCACTCCACCAGTTGGACAAATGTCAGGTGGTAAGTCGACCATCATATTATTAGAGAAGGTGGCGAGCTGGCAGAATCGTTAGCATGTCAGACATAATTGCATAGTGGTGTTTCTTCCAGTTCTTTATGTTTTGAGTTTGACTTGAGATTGACTTTGCCTTTCAACCTTTCAGGGTCAATAGAATAATTATCAGATTGATGTAATCAATTACCCAGTCTCTCAAATTTCAGGAATTATTAGAGAAGGTAAGTGCAGTAGTGTAAAGTGGGTTGTACAAAACCATACATGATGGCCACATTATAAATGTATTTTGTTATAGTGGAAGGACTGTTATATTTATGATATGGGGGCCAAAACTTACTTTAAGCTACTGAGTGAGTGAGTGAAGAATATATAAACAACGAAGGCCTGAGAATGACTTTGGGTAACGAAGACAATCTCTGCAGTATCTTCTGAAGGATTTTCAGGCCAAGAATTATGGACAATTCCCAAAATACTTAAGCAGGCAGTGCCAGAAGTGTCTTTAGCTGTTTGGCACAGCCATGATGAAATCTTCAGAAACTGAAACTGTATAAGAAACAGGTGACAAAGCTGTCTGGCATATACTTGTTTAATGTCTATATATTAATAATTTGTGGCTTTATATCACAAAGCTGGGTATTGATTTAATATATCATTATTATTATTATTATTAAGGTGGTAAGCTGTCAGAATTGTTACCATGTTCGACAAAATGCTTAGAGGCATTTTTTTCAGTATTCTTACATTCTCAGCTCAAATCACATCAAGGTCAACTATGTCTTCTGTCTTTTTGGAGTTGATAAATGAAATAAAGTACCAGTCAAAAATTACTTGGGCTGATGTAATTGACTGACCCTTCTATCCCTAAAATTACTGGCTTTGTGCCACAATTTGAAACAATTATTTTTAAGGTGGCAAGCTGGTAGAATCATTTAATGCGTTGGACAAAATGCTTATCAGTATTTCTTCTGGCTTGTCAAATTCCATCAAGGTTGACTTTGCCTTTCATCCTTAAGGAGTCAATAAAATAAGTACCAGGTGAGCACTGAGGTAGATGTAATTGATAAGACCCCTCCCACAAAATTTCAGGACTTGTGCCTATTGCAGAAAGGATTATTATTATTAAATATCATATAAGGGTGGCAAAACGGTGAAATTATTACAACACTGGAAAAAATATGTTGTGTTGTGGTATTTGTTTGGTCTTATATTTTATGTTCCGAGTTCAAATCTTGCTGAGCTTAACCATGCTTTTCATTGTTTCCAGGGTCATAAAATAAAATATGGATCAGTGGTATTGACTGAGTGACACCTCTTCTCCCTAAAAAATTGTTAACCTGGTGCCTAAATTTGAAAAGTCAATCCTAGTGTGATTTGAATTCAGAACCAGTGTCATCTTAAGGCATGGGCACATTGAGCAGTTGTCAGGGAGCTCCAACAGGTGTAGGGACCCCACAGTTCTAATCTATGTATGCTGTGGCTTGTTGTCAATAAATGAATTACTATAGTACCCATTGCACTGATTTGCTCAGGAACCTATAATACTGTTAATAAGATGGACCTGTTCAAAGATAAAAAGGAAGAAAAATAAAATAGAAGTTTCTTTTACATACACACACACACAAGAAAACCTTCCTTTATTTTAGGGAGAGGAGAAACTGCTTATGCTAATTCTTTTAGTAATGGTTTCTTAACAAAACACAAGGCATGTTCCTTTGGTGGGAAAATTGATTTCATTAAGTAACCGTCATTTATTTCATCAATCCTCAAGGATCAATAAACTAGGTTGACTATAGATATTTGAATAGTAAACATAAAGGGGTATTACTACTAAATACTGTATGTGCGTAGATACATAATCCTTCAATACTATTTGATCTACCACACTGAAATATATTATGCAGACCATGGAGGGCTGAAACAAATTTGACCTGGTCAGAATTTCAGCCTGGAGCTATAGATACTGTCAAGCATCTAAGCCTGATATTCAACCATTTTTGCTACTCTGTGGAGCGCTAAGAGCACCGTTCAAGCGTGATCATTGCCAGAGCAGCTGTTTGGCTTCCATGCCAGTGGCACGTAAATAGCACCATTTCAGCGTGATCGTTACCAGCATCGCCTTCCTGGCACTTGTGCTGATGGCACGTGAAAAGACATTCAAGCGAGATCGTTACCAGTGCCGCTGGACTGGCTCCTGTGCAGGTGGCACGTAAAATACACCAGTTTGCCAGTACCGCCTGACTGGCCTTTGTGCCGGTGGCACGTAAAAGCACCCACTACACTCTCGGAATGGTTGGCGTTAGGAAGGGCATCCAGCTGTAGAAACTCTGCCAAATCAGATTGGAGCCTGGTGTAGCCATCTGGTTCACCAGTCCTCAGTCAAATCGTCCAACCCATGCTAGCATGGAAGGCGGACGTTAAACGATGATGATGATGATGATGAGTCATTTTATTGCTAATAGATGAATTCACGCTTTGGTGGTAGATTTTTTCCATCTGCTATAACAGCACCAATTGAACATTGGGTGACTTTAATGGAATCAATTCTGTTCTAAACATATGGACTAACTCCCACTTTTTCTTCTGGTAATTTCAGTGGCTCTGAAAAGGGTCATAGATTCTGCCCTTCCCTCTTTGACTAACCAGTACTCCATTTCCGCTTGGAATACCATTCATTTCCAGTTTTGGCATATAGCCACTGTTGGTAATAGCAGTCATCAATTGATCTACATTGTAAATGTATTAATCATTGGTTATTGAGTGACGAAAGAACACTGAAAGACAAACAGAAACCAGACAGAGAACTGAGATATCTGCACCAATCTGCACAAACTGAAATGATTATTATTGTTGTTGCTGTTATTATTATTATTATTCACCCATGCTAGCATGGAAGGCAGACATTAAACGATGATGATGAATATATTCATATTGTTTCAGTCCACTCAGCTGGCAAAAATGAGTAATCCAGCAATGAGCTGGCAGCCTGTCCAGTGGAGAATATATATGCCACAAAAATTGGGAAACTGGCCCTATGAGTCAATATGATTCAGGAAGGAACTTAAAGTGGTGAGCTAGCAGAATTGTTAGCCCACTGAGCAAAATGCTTAGCAGCATTTTGTCCATCTTTATGTTCTGAGTTCAACTTTGCTTTTCATCCTTTCGGGGTCGATAAATTAAGTACTAGTGAAACACTGAAGGTTGATGTAATTGACTAGTCCCATCCCTCAAAATTTCAGGCCTTGTACCTACAGTAGTAAGAACTATCATTATTATTATTGAGTGAGAGCAGTGCACGCCAAAGTTACACTGGGGTACAAATATATGGAGCCCACTGGGGTCAATGTAATCGACTAGTCCCTTCCCACCAAAATTTCAAAGCCTTGTGCTTTCAGTAGAAAGAATTATTATTGTTATTGAGTGAGAGAGCAGAGCATATCATCAAAATGACACCGGGGTATAAATATACGAAGTCCAGTATACCCGTCATGAATACCCGTCTGATAAGGGTACACCAGGCACATGCATCACAACCATATGTGTGCAACATAGTGATCTTGCAGGCGGGGCCCAGTTAGAATTTTCTTTGGGTTGAGTAGCCCATCCCACTCAAAAGGTTCCTGAATAAGGGTTGTTTAAGGATGCTGAATGAAACACCCATGTTTCCAGAGGTAAATTATTCAAACCTTAAAGAATTCCTCTCAACACATGGCTATGATGCTCCCCCACTACTTCTGTTCATGATAAGAGATGCACATATCATCAGCCACTAAGGTACATGTTCAACTGGTTACGGTCAAGCATTTGACAAGCAAATCTGTGGTAGTAAGCAGAATATTTATTGTAGCCCATTTTTTTACACCAAGACAAAACATAACACTTACAATCAGTTTAAAAGAATTATTTTTTTTAAAGCATTCACTTGTTACAAGGTCCTTAGGCCACTGAAAACGTAAGAGCTACTAGAATAAAATGGATGCTAGACACAGGTGACAATGTACCTTAGACTTAAAAGACTGGAGGTCATATTGAAGAGGAAAACAAGACTGTGGAGGGGAATTCCAAAGTTCAGAGGTGCAAGAGAAGAAACTGGTATTGTAATGCTTTACGACACTTAGGAGGTTGACCAGTATACTGATGAGAACTGGATGCTAGTCTAGTTGATCACTGATAAGTTCTTAAAGGAGGAATCGGAGAAGGGAGCTCAGCTGAACAATGTCTATGAAAATACTTAGAGAAAAAGAGACAAGGAAGCCACACAATGACGATGAGAGAGTGAATCCAATTTAGAAGATAGATCAGGATCAATGGTATCACAAATACGGTATTGAATGCGGTCCAACAGAGTTAAACAATCTACAGGAGCAAAAACCATGAGAGCCAGTGCCTTGTATTGCATTAGGGCATTCATTATTATTATTATTATTATTATTATTATTATTATTATTATTATTTAGGTAATGAGCTGGCAGAATTGTAAGTAAGTCAGACAAAATGCTTGGCAACATTTCATCTGCATTTACATTCTAAGATCAAATTCCACTGAGGTTGATTTTGCCTTCAATTCTTTCAGGGTCAATGAAGTAAATACTAGTTAAGTATTGGGGTGGGGGGTGGGGGGTGGGGGGTGGGGTCAATGTAATCGGCTAGTCCTCTTCTCAAAATTTCAGGCCTAATGTCGATAACAGAAAGGATTTTTATTATGGTTCAGGCAGTGAGCTAGCAGAATTGTACACTAACTGGACAAAATATTTAGTGGCAATTCATCTATCTTTACGCTCTGAGTTCAAATTTTGCTGAAATTGACTTTGCTTTTTGGGTTGATAAAATAGGTACCAGATGAATTTGAGAGAAGAAGGTTTTTACTGACTACTCCACCCCTCACAATTGATGGCTCTATGCCAAAATTAGAAAGGATTATTATTATTATAATTAAGGTGACAAGTTGGCAGAATCGTTAGCAGGCTGGATCAAATGCTTAGTGGCATTTTGCCCATTTTTTATTCTCTGAGTTCTAATTCTGCCGAGACTGACTTTGCATTTTATTCTTTCAGGTTGATCAACTAAGTACCAGTTCGGCACTGTGATCGATGTAATCACTTAGTCCTTTCCCTCTAAATTTCAGGCCTTGTGCCTAAATCAGAAACCACCATAATTTTATATGTCTGCTTTCCATGCTGGCATGGTTTGGCTGGGTTGTCAAAGATTAAGCTCCTTCCTACCAGAAGCTACCGCTTTCACAGATAGGTGCTTGTGTTATTTTCATTTGTTTCCTATACCTGAATGCCTTTCATAGTACCATCTGGTTTACAAAATCTACTGTATATATTTTATCATGGTGCCAACATCAAAAGGTTTATAAGATCAGCCCTCACCCGTTTGGTCCTAGTCATTTTCAATCTTCTAACTGGTTCTACTAACTTGGAACATTCAGCACTTTCCTATGCAGCAGCCATCCTCCAGATGCATGACATAACCATATTAAGCAGCCTTCTCTGGTATACACACATTCATAGTATATATATCATCACACACACACATACATACATACATACATACATACATATATATATATATATATATATATATACACACAATATATATATATTTATTATTTATATACACACACATGTATGTGTGTGTGTGCATGTTTGAGTTTTTGCATTCATAACAGTGGTGGGAAATTTGAAAAAGAGGAAAAAATGGGGATTTTGCTAGAGTCAACAAAAATAACAGACATGAAACAAATGAGGATTATGGAAACAGTCCAAGCAAAGTTCTACAGCTGCAATATATTCTAATGGAAATATTAATCCCTTTGGGAGTTTATTTTATAAATGAAGTCTAATTGGGAAAACATTTAAAATAATATTTTCATATTTAATTTGGGAGGTTACATGTTGGCTACCATTTGTGAAGAGGATGAGAGAGAGAGAGAGAGCTATGAAGAATATATACATATGCATAACTGTATGTGTGTGTGTGCGTATGAATGATTATTATAATTTCTCCTTTTGGCTCAGTTTATGTAGTAAGGTTTTGAATTGTTGAACCTATCTGATTTCTCATCTCTAATTTAAAATATATGAATAAAATGTATATATGTTGTGTGTGTATGTGTATAGGTGCAGGTGTGACTGTGTGGTAAGAAGTTTGCCTTCCAACAATATGGTTCCAGGTTCAGTCTCATTGCGTGGCACTTTGGGTATTTTCAACTATAGCCTAAAGCTAAACAAAGCTTTGAGTAGATTTGGGAAACAAAAACTGAAAGAGCTATGAAACTGTGCCAAAAGTGCAGGCAGTATGCTGAGAATCAACAAAGGGTTCAACAATGAATTTAGCATGTTGGTGTTTGTTAGGCTCAGTCTTAAGTCCTCATGTCCTGCTATAGTTATTTGGGGGTTACAACAGAGGAATATTAATGAGCTGAGAGAAAAACTGGATATAAGAGGAATCAGATGTGTACAAGAGAGAAGAATGCATTGCTAGAGACATGTGATTTGTATAGGGGATGAGGGGTTTCTGTTAGAAAGAATAGCTGATCTTACCAATCAGTTTCTCACAAGATATTTGGTAATCAGATGATTACCAAAGACTGTGTATAGCAAAAAGAGACCGATAATATTAATAAGTACTAGGCTAACAAAGAATAAGTCTCGAGGTCGATTTCTTTGATTAACACTCTTTAATGTGGTGCTCCAGCATGACTGCAGTCAGATGACTGAAACAAGTAAAAGAATCAAAGAATATAAAAAAGCGGGGTCTATAAACAAAAATATGTTTGAGAACCACTGATCTATGATAAAACCCCTTTACTCAGTATCTGTCAAGATGGAGAAGATTTTTGCCTAAGTCTTTTGTTCTAGGATCTAGCAATTGCTAAGGTAACTAGAATGTCATTTGACAGCGGCCATGTTGGAGTACCCAAGACTTATTCTTTGTAAGCCTAGTACTTATTCTATCAGTTTTTTTTTTTGCCAAACTGCTAAGTTACAGGGACATAAATACACCAATATCAGTTGTCAAGTGATGGCAGGGGGACAAAAACACACACACACACACACAAATATAAGACGGGCTTCTCCCAGTTTCTGTCTACTAAATCCACTCACAAGGCTTTGGTTGGCCTAAGGCTATAGTAGAAGACACTTGCCCAAGGTGCCACACAATGGGACTGAACCCAGAAGCGTGTGGTTGGGAAGCAAGCTTCTTACCACACAACCGATAACTATTTCATTTTGGTGGTCCCCAATAGCCATTCGATGTTTAAAAACTAGCTTTATAGATACTTCTTTCAAAATTCCTATTTTGTTTTTAACACATTAACTTGTGCAGGTTTGCACCAAACACTCTCTGAAAGAACATATTTAAGTGGTCAGAAACATGTTAAACTATATAAAGCATTAGAGAAAGAAACTGAGTTGTTTCTTGCAATAGATATATCTAAAGCAGGCATGGCTGTGTGGTAAGAAGCTTGCTTCTCAACTGTGTTTCTAGATTCAGTCCCACGGCATGGGATTTTCAGCAAGTGTCTTTTACTGCAGCTTCGGGCCAACCAAAGCCTTGTGAGTGGATTTGGTAGACAAACTGGAAGAAGGCGGCGAGCTGGCAGAAACGTTAGCACGCCGGGTGAAATGCTTAGCAGTATTTCATCTGTCTTTACATTCTGAGTTCAAATTCCACCGAGGTTGACTTTGCCTTTCATCCTTTCGGATTGAAATAAGTACCAGTTTAAATAAGTACCAGTTACGCACTAGGGTCTATATAATCGACTTAATCCTTTTGTCTGTCCTTGTTTGTCCCCTCTGTGTGTAGCTCCTTGTGGACAGTAAAGAAATAAGAAACTGAAAGAAGTTCATTGTATATATATATCTGCATATATCTATGTGTGTGTCTTTGTGTCTGTGTTTGTCCCTCATCACCACTTGACAACAAGTGTTGGTGTGTTTACATCCTTATAACGTAGTGGTTCAACAAAAGAGACTGATCAAACAGGTGCTAGGCTTAACAAAAAAATAAGCACCAGGGTCAATTCATTTGACTAGAAATTTTTCAAGGCAGTGCCCCAGCATGACCACAGTCTAATGAATGAAACAGTAAGAGATAAAGTAAAATTTTGTAATGGGCCCTTAAAATACTACCATAGATCTCCAATTTACCATCTTGCTTGCATGGACCCTCAAAAATCTTATGAACCTCAAGAGTCATATAGATCCTGGCTGAGACCATTGTCATAGACAAATAATACTTCCCCTGAAATTGTCTCATTAGATGATGTCGACCTTTGGCATCAATAGTAACTTTCCTTGGTGCAGAGCCAAACTGTTTTCCATGGAAACTAATTTCTTTCATATTCATTTATGCAATAACTCTTTCCATGCCCTCATTTAACAATGTGATGCTTCAGTATATGCCCTCCCGAATACACTACCTTTATTTACCCTCATGTCAGTTGCAGCTTCTGCTGCTACTACTACTACTACTACTACTACACCAGTAATAGGGTATAAACAGTTTCTTGTTTTACCTGACTGACCATGTGTGTGTGTGTGTGTGTGTGTGTGTGTATGAGAGACTAGCCAGTGTCCAACTCCACAAGATATATTAGCACCTCAACAGCTTTTCCTGTAGAATCAACTGCATTTATTCCATCATATCCTCTGTATGTGGGCATATATACACACACACACACACACACATATATATATATATATATATATATATATATATATATATATTTTATTTGGAAGAGTGGCTCTCAAATCAAAGAAATCTATGAATAAGAGCATGTAAATACTGGGTTGAAAAACCCAATATTTACATGCTATCATTTATAGCATTGTCATCATTGTTTAATGAGATTAGAAACCAGTCAGATCAGTTCCAATGTTTCTGTCCACACAGAAATAAAACTACAGTCAGCATGGAAAGTGGACGTTAAATGATGATGATGATGAGCTTTAAGAATTATTTCATGTTCTTTGAAAAGTTTATAAATTCTTATGATGTCAATAATGTGTGTGTGTCACTGTCTCTTAACCATCACATTATGTGCTAGTTGTAAAATGAATGCTCCCGTTATGCAAGAAGTGCTGTTTATAACCCAATCTTCCACAAAAACATGTCTGGTCATAGGGAAATATTACCTTACTAGGAAAGAGGTGAAAGTTAGTGATAAAAACGGAATCTGGCCATAGAAAATCCACCTCAATAAATTCCATCCACTTCATTTGAACATGGAGATGTGAGCATTTAAACGACAAAATGACAATGATTTATATATAGAGAGATAGAAAGATAGATAGATAGATAATAAATATGTACATAATAAATTAAAGGCTTTATAGGTTTAATAGCACTCTACACCAGTCCTACTCAAAGTGGTGGTCTGCGGACAGGTGCTGGTCCATGAGCCATCAGCTGCCAGTACACAGCGAGTTTCCAGAAAAGAAAGAAACAGAATGCTTATGTAATATTGTATTATTT
Organism: Octopus bimaculoides; assembly: GCF_046866305.1. NCBI lineage: Eukaryota > Metazoa > Mollusca > Cephalopoda > Octopoda > Octopodidae > Octopus > Octopus bimaculoides. Next base: position 22,973,543 of record NC_142944.1, on the reverse strand, counting down.
GTTTACAAAATAAGTATAAGACAAAAAAAAGTTGTCAACTTTTATTATATTCATTATATATATTGTTTCTAATATAAATTAATATTACTAGTCCTTGGCACATTGGAAAACAAAATTGCCGGTATGCTACACCAGATAGTTTGAGAAGCACTGCTCTACACAGTATTTTTGGATGATGTGAAATGCAAATTAGACCTTTTTTTTAATAAGTGTAATTTAGCCATGAATAAAAAATAAGTACTGTAGCATTATCTCTATGTGGACAAAAACATTGGAACTGATCTGATTAGTTTTTAATCTTATTAGACTTCCATCACTGTAATGCAAAATAGACAGACGTACCAGAGTTCGTATACATCATAAACAAGAACACTCAGAGAGTGCAAACCTCTACCAAGGCAACACCAATGTCCTCTCAACGATTAGCCAGAGATGAATTTTAGAATGAGAATATCTGAAATAAACTCAACTGCTCTCACAAACGAGAATACTAAAAATGAACTTGACTGCTCTCAAAAATTAAGTAAAAAAAAAAATGGAAAAATAATCCAGAATCCTTTTCCGGTAATGGATCAAAAATTCTAATAAGTCGTGCCAATCATGAGGCCAAAGATCTCTGAAAGTTTCATCTGAATCCATCTAGCAGTTCTTGAGATATCTTGTCCCCAGACAAACAAACAAACACGACTGAAAACAGTACCTCCACCTTCACTAAGGTGGAGGTAATAACTATAAACTACCAATCTGTTTGTCAAAAAAAAGATGTATAATCTCTCTCTGATAAAGGTTTAAGAAGACTGGAAACTAGTGAACTTGATTCCGGTTTCTGTCGCTAGAAGGCTAAAATTGTAGGTTTATTTAAAATTTGTATACCTTACGTGACATTTCAAACATTATAAATGTATATATTTACTATATTAAGTATTTGTGTAAAGTTTTGTCTCATTACCAACCCATCTCCTGACATCAAGACCACTTCTTTCCCAGCTGGTTGCCTCACCTCCTCTTTCCCTCTCTCTCTCTCTCTGCCATACATGTTCTATTCCATAATTTCTACCATATGTCTTATATTTTATTAAAATAAATAAATAAATAAATTAGCTACAGGAGTCAGGAATAGCAGAAAGGAGAAATGAATAAGGTGAAAAGAAAAAAGAGAAAGGAGAGAATGAAGGAGGAGAATGAAGGACAAAGACGCATGGAAATGTAAAAGAAGAAAGAATTTATTTAGATTATTTCCTCCATGACTGTGTTAGCCTCTGGATAGAATGAACCTCTACCACTACCACAACTTGGTGAGGAAGATTTTTTGGCTTTTACATATAAACATTAAGATTAAATTAAGAAAGTGAATTGTTGTTGTTGTTGATGGTGGTGGTGGCGACAGGAATGGATATGTACAAGGTAGAATGGAACCCAGCTGTAAGCCTTTGCAGAAATTATACATGTTCTTATCCTTCTCCTCCTTCCTGGTTGGTACTAGTTTGTTGCTGCTGGGAGGCAGGGTAATGGCAAATAGATGTGATGATATGACGTTATATATTTATTTTAATAACTGATTCTTTCCAACTTCACACACACACACACACAGAGTTCTTGGATAAGTGCTGACTACTTGCTGGTTTCCTCCCATTATCTCCAAGAGTTTATCTAGAAAGAATTTTAATCAGTCAACTGGAAACTATAATCAAATTATAGATAACCCTGTGTGTGTATACATAATTGTATGTCTGGGCATGTGTGCAGACAGGATTGTGTGTGTGTATGTGTGTGTGTGTGTGTGTGTGTGTGTGTGTGTGTGTGTGTGTGTGCATATGTAATTACAAGTATTGGTATATGTATACATAACTGTGTGTAGATATGTGTGTGTATGTACATAATTGTGTGTATAGATGCATGTGTGCTTACATAATTGTGTTTATGTGTCTGAGTACATAAATGTGTGTACAGATGCATTTATGTGAATGCATAATTGTCTGCATGGATTGTACATGTGTGTGTATACATAATTATAGAATCAAGTGTGTGCATGTGAGTATACAATTGAGGACATATTGAACTATGAACGTTGATGCGTACATGTGCATATGTGTGTAGATTATTATATATATAAATGTGAGTGAATGTATGTGCATGCATGTGTGTGTGTGCATGTGTATATATATATATACATACACACATACTGTTTATAGATGTATGAATGCAAGAATAGAAAATTGTGTGAATAAGGTGTGTACATGTCTGAGTGTGTGTGTGTATATATATATATATATATATATATATATATGTATGTATGTGTGTATATATATATATATGTATATATATACATACACACACTGTTTATAGATGTATGAATGTAACTATAGAAAATTGAGTGAACAAGGGGTGTGTGCATGTACATGTGTATGAATATTTCTGTATGTCAGTATGTTTGTGTATGCATGTCTGTGTATGTACATGGGCATGTCTATGCAGGTGAGTGTGCTCGTACATCTGTGTATGTGTCTTTGTGTATACATCTGAGCATGCATATGTGTGTGTCAGTATGATGAAAGACCCAATTACCACAGAATAAATAGTGCAAGTTCGGCCTAAACCATTCATCAGTATAAAATGGTAAAATAAATATTTAATATAGATAAGGAAACCCGATTTGGAGTTTATTCTTCAATGGTTCCCACCATTTGAATAAAGCCACACTGGAATAACAGCATTTGCTAAGGTGAGCATAAACTAACCTGCAGTGATTATTTTCATTGACCTTGGAAGTATGTCAAAAACATTGGATTTGGGTGGGATCTGAACACAGAAATCAGAACATAAAGTGATAGTAACAAATACCATAAGGCATTTTACTGATTCCGCCATTTACCTACAACATATAAAACAGCAAAATGGAACTGGGGGGGGGGGCTCTAGGTGGTTGCTTGATTTTCTAGAACTAGTAAACAAATCTTGCTAAAACTTCACTGTAACATCTTAAAATGGTTAAATATTGGTTTGGGGTTCAGTCCCACTGCCTGGCACCTTCTACTATAGCCCCTAAAACCTTGTGGGTGAATTTGTTAGATGGGAACTGAATATGGAAATATCCAAATTTCGGATCTTGGATTTTACTTTGTCACTTGAACAACTACTTACACATTGTGGTACCATTTGACTCTAGTGTGGACTGAGACTACTACTACTATTATAATAACAGCAGCAGTAGCAGCAACTATGCATTATACAGCATCTCTAATTGCAGGGAGTATGGAAAAGAACTGAGCATCAGGAGGTGGGCCGAAACAGGTCATATGTAGGTTTGCCAAAACAAAATTATAACACCTACAGCAAGAGGTGCCCATCATTGTCACAGCTGTACAAAATAATTTAAGGTCCAGTAGCAGAATTGAAAAGCAAAAGCCATATCCCTGCTGCTCATATTTTAATCCCTCCTCTTCCTCCTCACTATCACCACCGCCTCCTCTCCTGTATACATCTGTCAATAATTTTGACGGCTGTTCACTTTCACTTCATTATATACACATTAGCAAGAAGTTGGGTAGGGATACAGGCAGGGGTGGTTAATTAATACTGTTTAGTTGTTGTAGATTACCCGCAACATGTACACATCATTTTCTCTCCCACCCCACTGCATATGACTGGGATGTAGTAACATTACGCACATCTTACATACATTAACTCATTGTTCTTCTACATAACATAAAATAATAAATAATAAACAGGACTGCATTTTTTCCCCCCATAAGGCAGAAAATACAATACAACATTACTCTACAGAGATGAAGAACCAACTTATACCACACACAAACAATCGTGCTTTATATATGTATACACACACGTAAGTGCAGGCTTGGCTGTTGGTGGGTTAAGCAGTATTCTCAACTATGTGGTTTCAGGTTCAGTTCCACAGAGTAACATCTTGGGCAAGTGTCTTTTGCTATAATTCTAAGCCTTAAGAAGGATTTTGATAGACAAGAACTGGAAGTTTCCATCTAGCAGAGATGCTGTTTCCACCACTCCCACCATCACTATAATCACCGTCATCATCATTTAATAACTGCTTTCCATGCTATCATGGGTTGGATTCTTTGACAGGAGCTGGCAAGCCAGAAGACTGCATCAAAGTCAACTGTCTGCTTTGGCATGGTTTCTGCAGCCAGATACCCTTCCTAATGCCTACTGCTTTATGGAATGTACTGGGTGGTTTTTATGTGGCACCAGCACCAATGAGGCCACCAAGTAACTTGCCAGACAAGTCCCCACCTCAACTGAGAGAGGGAGAAGTATTGAGGGAAGTGACTTTGTGCCAGGTGATGAGAAGTTAAAGTATGACAGAAGGACAGAAACAGGTATCTTGTAGAAGAGGAGATACATGGTGACTGGGGAAGTTGTGTCAAGGCATACTCTCAAGTAACAAAAGGATGTATATAAGGGAAGGGACACAGATGATTGGATAGGGTGAGTGGGCAGGTAAGTTCACGAAAGTGGGAGACAGAATAGGGAGGAATGCAGTGAGTGAAGACAGGTGGAGGGAGTGGATGTTGGGAAGACATATTGTGTGTGTGTGAGAGAGAGAGAGAGAGAGAGAGAGAGAGAGAGAGAGAGAGAGAGAGAGAGAGAGAAATTTGTGAAGGACAGATTGTGTGCAGGTAAGATTGCAAGATTTGGAGGCAGAGGGGAAGGAAATGTTGTGAGTGGTGAACATAGGGGAGGGGAATTGTGGAGGAGAGATTTTACAGGGACATTATGTGTCATGTGGGTGGGGTTGAGAGGCAGGGCAGAGGCATAAACGACTTGTCTTTTAGGGTATCACTTTTACTTAGCTGAATGTATCTCCTCAAACACAGCAAATCAACAACCAGCTTGCTCCTTCGTCATATCCTCTGTAAGAATCCACATCTGAAGGTCATACATGCACAAACATGTGTGTGTGTGGGGGGGGGGAGCATGTGCGAGTGTGTCTCTTTGTCATGACATCATGTGATAGTTGTAAGTAAATGTTAATGTCATACAAATAGTGGTCATCATTTTTAGTCTTCCATGAAAACATGTCTGGCCATGGGGAAATATTACCTTTGCTTGGAAATAAGTGAGAATTTTCAACAAGATGGGCTTGTACCCCAACAAATTCTTGCTGACCTATATGAACAAGGAAAAGTATTTGTTATGGTGACTATATGATATACATACATATATATATATATCATACATACACATGCATATATACATTCATACAGATATATATACATACATACAGATACAAACATACACACAGATATATACATATATACACAGATATATATACATCTAGGTTTGGTGATGTAAAAAGGAAAATAGACAAGTGTCACTGCACGAAACTCTTGGCCCTTGTGTCACTCTAACTTCTACTGTTTATTGATAAACACACATATCTACACTTACATATATGTATGTATTTATGTATGTACGTACATATCAACAAATATACATACATATACAGGCATACAAAGACATCACCAACTTATCTTATACCAAATCATACATAATAGTACTTCCAACCTTACTCTAGTGACACATAGATAACAGTGGTATATTATAAATCTACCAAATTAGATTATTTTAAGACATAGGAAACAGTAGGAACCAATCTCACTATAGACAATAGTAGGCACTACCAAAATAACAGAAACCTACGTTACACAAGTATATATTATGGTATTACCAAAATTCCCAAGACATAGATAACAACAGCACTACTAACCTTACTGAGACATAAATAACAGCAGAATATTATGATATTTATTCTAAGTTTAGATATTTCTTTCTTCACATAAGACCTTAAGCCCTTATGTAAAGTCTTGTTTTAAATTTAGAAATAGATGCTACACAAAAGACCAATGTAATATATGAAAGCTAAGAAACAACTGCAATCTGTTTTTGCAACAACAGCTACAGCCTGTATATAAGGAAGATAGCTAGATATATCAAGTACCAAAGATGGTTATTAATAGCTTTGGAGAGACAAGTATATAAACTATGAGAGAATTTATATTTATAAACTCTAATATATGAAAGCATTTTTAATCTGTTGCTACGAATTTGTGTCTTGTAGTTATACTCTAGTACCAATATTTTATTTATTATAGACTTTACCTCACCTTTCTTTTTTAATATTAAATAGAATTTGGTAAAAATAAATTTCAGAGCTGTACATATCTGGCAAGTGACCTAATCTAATGTCAAAATTTATTTTATCCCTTTAATACATACTAAATGATATATTTTGAGACCAACTTGTATGAAAGAATTCTTTGACACTTTTTTGAAATATTACAATATTATTCTATATTGTGGTTATTGCCAAGTTCTGATTGATCAGATCTGAGACATTCCAACCATGACCCTCATGTTTTTTGTTTTTTTTTACCTAACAGTATGTATATATGGTCCATAAACAAGCAATAAAAAAAGCAAATAAAAAATGAAAAGAAAAAAAAAAACCAACATGAGGATGAGGATATTAGTTTGATGCTCAGTGAAAGGAGAGAATTTTTAACATTTCGAGTAAAACTCGACGTCAGAAAGGAGAAAGGGAAAAGTCCAAAGAAGAAGGAAAATCACCAATGGCCCATGTGTGGTTACTGTCCTGTTCTTTAGTATGTTTTAGTCAAAACCATATCTTCTTTTACTTATTTCAGTTGTTGGACTGCAGACATGCTGGGGCACTGCCTTGAAGGGTTTTAATCAAACAAATCAGGTCCACTACTTATTTATTAAGTCAAGTGCTTATTCTATTGGTCTCTTTTTGCTGAAATCCTAAGTTACAGGAACATAGACATATCAACAGTGGTTGTCAGGTGGTGGTGGTGGTGGTGGTGGTGGTCAAAGAGAAACATATACACACATGGTAGGCTTCCACACTGTTTCTCTCTTCTGAAATTCCCTAACAAATCATTAGTCAGCCTGGAGGCTATAGTAGAACTTGCCTAAAGTGCTACACACTGGGACTGAAACTGAAACCAATTTAATTGCAAAGTGATCATCTTAACCACCATTCATAACTGTGCCGTGCTTATCTTTTTTTTTTTTTTCTGTAAGATAACAGTGTGTGATGTCAGGGAAGTTTGGCTGCTATTTCCAGCAAATTGTAAAGCTATACAGGGGCTCTGTTATAGTTTCTTTTCTCATACTTTGGTACTATTAGTTAGTTATATTTTGGTTCTAGATTATAATTTGATCTCAGTTTTTCAGAGATGTCTGAGAATAAATTAAATTGACTTAATGTTAAAAAAAAGATTAAAATGCTTCTATTTCAGAGAAGTTTATATTTCAGACAACCCAAAAGACAAATATGGTACTAAGAGTGTGGAAGATTATGAAACTGGTTCTTAGATACATCACACCTGCTATAATATCAAAGAAAGATAGGTGAATTAGGTAAGAAATTAATGTATTAATAACAAAATATCATTAGAAGTATGCAAATGAAGAGATTAAAGGGTTTAACTTATCTCAGTGAAATATGCAAAATATGATAAACTGGCAGTAAATAGCAAGAATCTGCAACTATGGAGGAATCAGTTTTGATAGGTCTCTAGCAGATGGATTCTTCAAGATTATCGCCCCCATAGGGATTATCATGTTTTGGCCTTCAAATAGTGCCTTTTAAGTTTTCCAATTAAGAATATGGTTATATATTCTACTGGCATTTATGGCACTATTCCAGTGAGTTTTATAAAATACTTAAGTTAATTCTGCTATAACTTTGGTAAAGTAACAAACACATTCACTGAAAAGTCTATGGAATGCTTTGTGATTTGTAACTTTACTAAAGAACATTTTTTTAACACGATAAGATGTCTCCTGTTTTGATGTTGAAAACACTAAAATTGGTAAAACAATACTAAATGCTAAAAAAACTAACAACAAAAATAAAATTTCATTAAAAGAAACTAATGAACTATGTGAATCAACATAATTAAGTTATCGAAAATATCAAAATGAATAAAGAATTGGCCAAAAATCCACTTAGAAATATTAGAAGAAAGTATTTAAAAAAGTCTACAGTTAGGTATTGGTGCATAAGTACATAACTGTAGCGATTAAATAAATTGGTATTGAAAAAAAAAAAAATTTTAATATTGTAAAGTGGGTTGTTGCTTTGTAAATGATTCCCCAAGTTTCAAGAATTTAAAGAGAATAAAGTTATAAATCAAACAAAAATATTTCATTTTGTATTTGGTTTGTAGCACCTGTGTTTATTATTGATATAATGATCCTCCCATGATACAAGTAAAATAATTTCAATATCATATTAAACATTGTCTAGAATACCAAACTTTGGTAACCTGAATAGCCGCCCCCACTACAAAAAATCCTGAAGAAATTCATGATGGATGGTGGTCCCTGCTGGTATAAACATGTTTAGTAAAGTTTACTTATTTTGTTAAATTTAGAAGTTGTTGTTCTTGTGGTGGTGGTGATTAATGAGCTTCTTGATGTTTTGTGTAAAGTCCTTTGCTAACACAAGTTTACCTCGACATGCACAAACATTATTAAATATATACATTCACTAAATCAAAAATATAGTGTCAGTTTATGGAACACACTGGAAGTTAAAATAAATTAAATTTTACAAATTTTCAAATTATTCTACAATGTTTCTACATATGGAAAAAGAAAGGAAAATCAGGTTTTAGCATAAAAACAATATTTTAGATACATGGAACATACCTACAGAAGAAGTCTTTTTTGGTAAATAACTTCCAACTTTTAAAATTCTGTGCCCTAAGAGCAGTCTGTAGAGTTTGGTAGAAGCATTCAATAAGGAATAAGCCAACGAAGACATGGCATTGAAGAATAAAGTGGACATGGGTAGAATCCAAGATATTAAGGACATAAGTGGGCTCTTTTCTTCAAAGACACACACCATACACACAGACATGCACACACATGTATGTAAAGAGAGAATAATACAGAAAAGAAAAGATAAAAGGGAAAACAAAGAGGTTTGCTTTCTGTTTTTGGTAAAAAGAAATGTTGCAGAGAAGACAAAGAATATAGGAGTGAGGAGTTTGGAATTAGTTACAGCTATGAAAGATAAAGAATATTAGTTTGCATAGTTGTGAAATGAAAGAACCCGCACATGTCTTTGATTTCTGAACTATCCAAAGAAACAGAAAAGAAGAAGAAAGTACGTGTAGAAAGTAGATGTCACTTTTGGATTGTCAGGGCCAATGAAAGAAAGAAAGAAAGAAATCAACTTTTAAATGTTCTGGACTATAAGATGAAAATGAGAAGCACTAAATTTCAGGAAGTTAGGGAACTACCAGTAAAAGTGGTTACTGTTAGCTGCTCAAGTTTTTTGATAAACAAAATAGCCCTCATAGATGGAACTTCCCCCTTCTCTTGTTTATGTGAACCTTACACTTTATATATATATATAAAGGAAAAAAAATCAAATATAAAATTCTTAACATCTATCAATAAGATTTACTTTCTTCCTGCCCTGCTCCCCATCACCACCATGCAACACTTTGATTTAAAATTAGGAGGGGAAAAGAGAGAAGGGAAAAAGTGGGTTATCTCTTTCAGAATGTCTGTCTGTAATAGAAGGAAGCCACATATCAACAATGTTACATGTAAACTGCCATCTACAAGCTGCTACCTTTAAAATTGTTGTTGTTGTTGTTGTTGTTATTGTTATTATTATTATTATTATTATTATTATAATCATCATAACTTCTCTCTCTCTCTCCACAAACACCAAAAAAACTGGTAGATGGTATAGAAAATATGATAGAAGCTTTACATATGGCAACATCCAATTACAAAACTTCCTCTCGAAGTCAGTGGAAACCAGAAGAGATGACAGGTATAAGACATCTTAAAGATTACGATGCTAGTTTGGAAGACAGCATTTAGGTAGTGGTAATGATAGATAGATAGACAGATAGATATAGATAGATAGATAAATAGATAAACAGAAAGAGAGGAGTGAGAAGTTAAAGAGCATGCAACAAATGTTTATAAATATATATTCTCCCTTTAAACTACAACAACTTAAGATTTTCATAAACTAATCTTCCAAAATCTTAAATAAATAAATATAAAATAACATAAAACTTAAATTCTTCTTATTATTATCATTAAAGCAGCAAGCCAGCAGAATCATTAGCATACCAGGCAAAATGTTTAGAGACATTTTGTCTATCTTTACATTCTGAGTTCACGTTCTGCTAAGGTCAACTTTGCCTGTCATTGTTTCAGGGTCAATAAAATAAATACCAGTTGAGTACTGGGTTCGATGAAATCCCACTTTCCTTTGAAATTGCTGGCCTTGTGTCTTGAAGTCATTATTATCATCATTCAATAGTCTTATTTTCATCACGTGTTTTCACTGCACTTCTGAGCGCAGCTCTGTGTGCCTTAGGTATGTGCTGTGGTTTGCTGTGATGCTCTTATGGTTATTGTATTGAAAGTGTTTTACGTAGGATGTGTGCGGTGCCTAGTAGTGCTATTTTCTGTATAGTACATATATTTGTAAGTCCTGGTGTTTTTGTTATGTATTTGTCTGAATAGTTTTTTTTTATCATACCTAATGTGCCTATTATGATAGGAATTGCTTCTGTTTATTATTATTATTAAGATGATGAGATGACAGAATCATATGTTGGACAAAAATGTTTACAGCACTTCATCCAACTCTTTATTTTTCGAGTTCAAATGCTGCTGAGGTTGATTTTGTCTCTCTATCTTCCAGGGTTGATAAAGTAGGTGACTGTTGAGCACTGGGGGCAATGTAATCAACTAAACTGCTTCCTCTAAAGTTGCTGTCCTTGCGCAAAATAATAATAATGATAATAATAATAAATAATAATCCTTTCTACTTAAGGTACAAGGCCTGAAATTTTGGGGGAGGGGACTAGTTGACTACATTGACTACAATTCTTCACTGGTACTTAGTTTATCGACCCTGCAAGGACACAAAGTCGACCTTGGTGGAATTTGAACTCAGAATGGTAAGACGGATGAAATGCTGCTAAGCATTTTGCCAGTCATGCTAATGATTCTGCCAGCTTGACACCTTAATAATAATAATAATAACAACATCAATGATTTCAAATTTTGCCCCAAGGGTAGCAGTTTTGTGAGAGGAGATGAGGCGATTATATAGACCTCAGTGTTCAACTGGTGCTTATTATATTGACCCTGAAAAGATGAAAAGCAAACTTGACCTCGGTGGAATTTGAACTCAGAACAGATGAAATGCCACTAAGCATTTTGCCTGGCATGCTAACAATTCTGCCAGTTCACTGCCTTAATAATAATAATAATAATCATCATCATCGTCGTTGTCGTTTAATGTCCGCTTTCCATGCTAGCATGGGTTAATAATGATAATAATAATAATAATAATAATAATAATAATAATAATAATAATAATCCTTTCTACTATAGGTACAAAGTCTGGAATTTCAGGGTGGGGGGTAGTCAGTTTTACTGGTACTTAATTTATCAACTCCAAAAGGATGTAAAGCAATGTTGGCCTCACCCAAAGTTTCAAATTTTCTGCCTTTAGTAGAAAGGATTATTATTATGATGATCATTATTATAAAAATTTTACATGCTACTTTAGGTAGCAGAGGATTGTTGTCTTGAAGTTTGGTGACTAACATCCAGATTCTTTGTTAAATTAGAAGAAAATGAACAAGAGGGGGAGAGGAGAGCAGAGAGAGAGAGAGAGGAAGAAAAAGCTATGTGGTCAGTTGACCAGTTTAATGTACCACCTACATCTCTCACCTCAATGGAAGCCACATAAAGTAACAAAGAAGTTTCTATCTAGTGACTTGACCTGCTCAGTGTAACAGCAAACACTCCCACAACAGACCCACTCTCTTTAAAATAGAGACCACATCTTTTAATTAAAAGAACTGTAGAATATCATGCTTCACATTAAAGACAAAATAATGGCCAAAGCCCAGAGGAGTGGAACCTCTCCTTACTTTTTTAGTGCAACATATCTGGCTGTCTGTCTATTTGTCTGCCTGCATATCTGCCGCCATCCAGCCGGCCATCTGTCAACATATATCTCTCTGTGTCTGTCTGTCTATCTAGCTATCTAACTACATATCTATCTCTATCCACTTACTTTATCTTTTACTAGTTTCAGCCATTAGACTATGTCCATGCTGGGGCACTGCCTCGAAGTACTTATTTTCATTCTTTAAAGCTGGTACTAATTATAATGGTCTCTTTTGCCGAACTGGTTGTCAAGCAGTGGTTGGGGACAAGCACAGACACAAAGATGCATGCATGCTTAGATTTCTTCAATATCTTTCTTTTAAAGATGACTTGGTGGAAGGGCTCATCAACTACCCTAACCTATCATATTAGAAAAAAAACAAAACAAACAAACAATAAAAATCTCTTCAAAATTTTACCATGTTTTTTTCTTTGAAATGTATTAAATCTCACACTGAAAAAGTTAAAATCATATATATATATATATATATATATATATATCCACCCTTGTTTCTCTTGCTAATTTTCTTTGCTTTCTAATTTTTGCTTTTGTGCCAGTTAGGTGCTGAAAGACTAGGTCACTGCATTTTAAATATATTGATATTAATATCATTAATAAAACAGCACCTAGCTTTGATTATTCAGTATCGTTAGTGTGTAATACAATACACTTCAGTCTGACAAGACTGTTTCTACTGGTGATATGTAAATAATAATAATAATAAGTGGTTTCGAATTTTGGCACAGCGCCACCCAGTAGATTTTGAGGGGAGGGGGAAGTTGATTACATCAACCTCAAAACTTGGCTGGTATTTATTCTATTGACCTTGATAAAAGCAGGAAAGGCAAAGTTGAACTCAGAATATAAAGATGAAAGAAATGTCGCTTCACGTTTTGTCCAGCATGCTAATGATTCTTCTAGCTTGTTATCTTAATAATAATAATCCTTTCTACTAAAGGCACAAGGCCTGAAATTTTGGGAAAGGGGACTAGTGTGTAACTGGTACTTAGTTTATCGACCCCGAAAGGATGAAATGAAAAGTTGACCTTGGCAGAACACAGAACATAGTGACTGGCGAAATAACAGTAAGCATTTCGCCCAGTGTATTAATGATCCTGCCAGCTCACCACTTTATTAATAATAATGATAGTTCCAAATTTTGGCACAAGGTCAGTGATTTCAGAGGAGTGGTAAGTTGATTACATTGACCCCAGGGTTCAACTGGTATTTATTTTAGTGATCCTGGTGAAATTTTAACTCGGAACATAAGGACAGATAAAAATGTCACTAAGCATTTTGCCCTTGGTGCCATCAATTCTATCAGCTTGCTGCCTTAATAATAACAATAATAATCCTTTCTACTATAGGCACAAGGCCTGAAATTTTTGGGGAGGGATAATAGTTAATCACACCAACCCCAGTACTTGACTGGTACTTAATTTTTTGATTCCGAAAGGATGCAAGGCAAAGTCAATCTCAGCAGAAATTGAACTCAGAATGTAAAGATAGATGAAATTTGCTGATGAGCATTTTGCCTGGCATGCTAATGATTCTGCCAGTTCACTGCCATAATAATAATAATAATAATGGTTTCAAATTTTGGTACAAACCCAACAACTTCGGGGGTGGGGTAAGTGGATTACATTGATCACAGTACTGAACTTGGACTTATTTTATTGACCCTACAAGGATGAAAGGCAAAATCAACCTCGGCAGAATTTGAACTCAGAATTTAGAGACAGATGAAATGTTGCTAAGCATTTTCCCCAGTGTGCTAACAATTCTACCAGCTCACCACCTTAATAATAACAACAACAATAGAAATATTTTTTGATTTTGGCAAAAAGCCAGCAATTTTCAGAGTGTGGAGTGCAGTCAATAAAACTGACCTTGAAGGGTGAAAGGCAAAGCTACCCTTGGTGAGATTTGAACTAAGAGCACAGATAGAGTAAAATACCACAAGTCATTCTAATGACTCAGTAATGTCTATGTGTGTGCATGTATATTTTAGTGTAAAAGTGTGTGTGAGTGCATACATGCATGTGAATGAGTGGTGTATGCGAATGTGTATAAGTGTATGTATGTGTGAGTGCATATATGTATATGAATGTGTGAGTGCATATATGTATATAGATGTGTGTGAGAACATATATACATATGTGGGTATGGGTAGTGTGAGTGTATGTGAATACATGTGTGCAAATATGAGTGTTTTATATGTATGTGAATACAAATGAGTATAAATGTAAATGTGTATGTTTTATATGTATGAATGTCTATGTGAATGTATTTATATGTATGTGTATTTACGTGAATGTGCGAGTTTGTCTGTGTAATGCAGACATGTAATAATTGTGGGCAACATTCAAGTTTAGTGTTATATAATGCTAACTACTTGATGACCTATGACCTGTAACCTCTAACCTAAGGCGTGAAAAGTGCTATGATATTGGATCTCTCTCTCAAGTAAATGAGCCATTACGATGATTCATGTTTCTATTTGAATTTATTAATATTTTCCTACTAATAAAGTACAGAGTTACGTGTAAGGAAAGCACCTGATGACAATGAGTAACAGAAAAAAGAAAAAAGAAAAACCCCAAACCATCCTAAATCTGAAATTGGAAGTTTAAAAAAAATTATCATGGAATGTGAATAAAATTACAAAAAAGAAAAGAAAAGAATTATATGATTAAAAAACATTACATAAAAATAACAGAAAATTTCTTTTAAAACTGGGATAATGAAATTGTTAAAACTGAGTTAACGAAATTGTTAAAACTGGGATCAAAAAAATATTTAAATGGAATGACAATTTTTTTTTTAAAGTAGGATTACAAAAACAGGAAACAAATATGAACATATATATATATAAATAAATAAATGAAACCAGGAAAAACAGATGTGATGGAAGGATAAAAAATATAGGACTGGTCAAGCTACTTCAACAGAGCTTGAATCCATAACTAAAGACAGGCAGTCTAACATAGTTAATAACTTACGCGAGGAATGTTTTAAGGCAGGAGACTTTTTGTCCTTTGTCACATTGTTTGTCACATTAATTTTCCCAGAACTGGGAGTCTTTGAAGATGAGATTTTCTTTGGTGCTGAATAAAAACCATGCAGAAAAAAATAAGAAATAAGCTCCAAAAAAAAAAAAAATTTATAGAAAAAAAGCATTCTTTTACTTGCCATTAAATGTATTCATGCATCTTTGAGGTATTAGAAACACACACATAACACACCCATGACAAACAGAATCAAAAGATAATCCATTGTAATTGAGGAAGTGTATGAAGGCATCATGTAGTCTAGTGGTTTGACATAGAACTCCTGATCATAAGGTAGTGGGGTTTCAATTCCTAAAATAGGTGGCACATTGTGTCCTTGAGCAAAGCACTTCATTTCACACTGCCTCAACCTATTCAGCTGTAATTAAGTACCAGCCAACTGGTAGTGCATCCCTCTTTCTCTCTCTTTAGCTGTCAATCCTCAATGTTCTGCTGGGGCAATGTGGTAGGGCTAAGATGCTGTTATGTCTGTTTGTGTGGTTACATAAGCTCCTAAAACAATTAGCAAATGCATGATACTTGCTATCAAGTCATACTTGATAGTATAGTGACAGTTATCCCTGCTTTTGCATTTATATATTTCTTGATAATATCTTGCTAATTCCTCTAAACAACGTAGAGTATAAATTAGCAATCATAGTATTTGCTTGAACAGATGCTTCCATTTAGTCATGTTTCAATGATTGCTAATTTACCTTTCTATTTCTTGAAGGTCATCAGCATGAAATGATTCAGTAACATTAACTGGCTGTTGTGAAACCATAATATTCTTTTCTACTCTAGGCACAAGGCCTGAAATTGGGGGGAGGGAGCCAGTTGATTAGATCAACTCCAGTACACAACTGGGATTTAATTTATCGACCCCGAAAGGATGAAAGGCAAAGTTGACCTTGGCAGAATTTGAACTCAGAACGTAAAGACAGTTGAAATACTGCTAAGCATTTCACCTGGTATGGTAACGTTTCTGCAGCTCACCGCCTTTGAAACCATATTATATAAATAATGATAATGTACCTACTCTATTAATATGAGACTGCTTTTTCTGATGTGCAAACACTTATTGAACAACTATATACATATATGCATATATATGTATGTGCATGTGTGTTTGCCTTTACTTTTTTTTTCTCGAATGCTGGAATTGGTTGGATGTATATGTTATTGAGGTATTATTTTACAGCTGGATAACCTTCTTATCACCGATCATTGCATGTTTTTCAAACAAGGGATAAAATATTCCATACACTTTGAAGGTACAAAGTGAATGGGCATTAAACAGACAAGAAAAGTAATAACAGCAACACTGCACAAAGAGAGCAATTTTTATGGATGCAAACACATATGTGACAGGCTTCTTTCAGTTTCCAGCTACCAAATCCACTCACAAAGCTTTGGTTGATCCCAAGCAATAGTAGAAGACACTTACCTAAGGTGTCATGCAGTGGGACTGAACTCAAAACCATGTGGATGGGAAGCTGTCTGAAGATGTCTGCATTGATGCCACATGAGCAGTGGTGATATTGGTTTATGTCATGCATGGACAAAAGACCAACAGCTCAACAGTTTTGATGCATGAATTCCAAAGAAGTGTCTCTGACCACAAAGTCCTGACTCAAGAAGTCTTGTATGACACAAGCCAACAGACATAAAAACAATTATGATGACAATGACGACATAGTATCAATATTTCAGTCTTCTTGACAATATATCTTCTCTCTAGTGGTGCCAAGCAACATTGATGCAAGAAATCTTTGGGTTCTTTGGATCCTATACCAAAGCATTTTATCTTGATAGATGCCTCTGTCATCAAGAAACAAGCTCTATAACATACACACACAAATACAATGTATGTGGGCATGAGTGTGTGTGTGTGTGTGTGTGTGTGTGTGTGTGTGTGTGTGTGTGTGTGTGTACATGTGTGAATGTATAATTATTTAATGTTTTTCCTTGTTTACTGAAAGCATTTGTGCAATTAAGAAAATTAAATATTTTACAGCATTTTCTTGTTAGATTTTATTACAGGGAATTTATTCTTTGTTGCCATTGTTGTTGTTCAACCCCAGGTCAACTCTGATTCAGCAGACTACTCATCAAAGGCATCCCAGCCATGGGACTACACTATCTAAAGTGTCTTTACCTCATTTTTCTTTTCTTTTTGATGGTTGTGTATAACATGAGGGAGCAGATGTAGAGACCATACAAACCTGCCTCTGCTGTTGAAATAAATGTATTTATTATGCTTCCTTATCTTTGCAATAATGGTGGTTTCTACATAACTTCAAAGATTACAATCACTAACTGTTCCTTTCTATTATTATTCTACTTGGAAAATATTTTTGATGAGTCACACAGCTTTCAAGAAAACCCAAGATATTCAAAAGACAGTAGTTTATATATATATATATATATATATATATATACAAGAAATGAGGGCAGGGAATCGTCAATTAATAATAGAATTAACAATTAACAATTTGGTTTATATATATATATATATATATATATATATATAATCACCTTCCATTTGCTTTTACCCCCTCCCAACTGAAATACATTGAAATGTTTTTTATTTTTTATTGTATCTGATCCCCAAAGATAATGGATTCATTGTTTCATTAAAATTTGATGATTCAATATGAAGAAAACTATTTTTAAGATTAAGCTTGCAACTTGAATAAATATTTGCATAGCATTGCTGTTTTTATACAATTTAGCATTTTATTTTTTTGCTTCTAGATAATAGCCTTAATTTTTTTTTTTGTTTCATTAAAAATACCAGCTAATTACACAACAAATTAATACTGTTTATGCCATAAGAATTTAGAAAATTTGAGGCTGAAGTAGATAAAGCTATAATAATAGCATGTAAACATTGAGAGAAGAAAAAAAACCTGTTGGGTTGAAAAAGTTGAAGGTTTGAATCACAATGGCAGACTTTGACTTTTTCTATCCAAAAGGTTTATTTAACCTAATATTTATATGCAGTTTTTATAATCTTATCTACTTTGGGCTTAACAATCTAATATTTTTGTTGTTGCTATTTCATTAAAAATATCACCTAATTACACAAGTTGTATTAATTACATAAACGACTTAATATTAGTTTTGTTGTTATTGTTTAACTAAAAACACCAGCTAATGAAACTATAATAATTACATAACAATCAATTTAATATTAGTTAAAATATTTTTAAAGGCAAACCTTAAAATGGATAAGGCTATAAATAAAAGCCTTTGACTTTTTTCTTCCAAAGGGTTTTTTTAGCTTAATATTCTCCACATTATTTATAACTTCCACTGTTAATGATTTACTTCATACCTCTTGAAGCTACTAAATTCTTACAATATGAAATCTAATATTGTTACTGTTTTACTAACTACCCCTAATAAAATAGCCCCCCCCCCCACCAAATCTGATTATCAGATATTTACATTTGAATACACAAGATGGCTATCTGCACTTAGGGACCTTCAGTGATTCCCAGGTAGTATTTGTGCCACAGACCTGTTAGAATTGAGCTGATTATTGAGATATTTACATTTATTTGTGATCACCTTGATAAATTTGCATGTGACAATACAACATTAGTGCTTGGATAATTTAAAGAGCATGAGAGAGGTAACTAAACCAAAGTGCTGAATGTCTGAAACCCAACATCGGTTGGTTTTATGAGGGATAGGCCATTTAAGTTATGTCCACATTTCATACTCACGCCCACAATTAACATAAAAAAAACTATAAATATTTTTATTAGATTACATAATCTGTAATGTTATATTGGCAAGCAAAGAATAAAGTAAAGCAGACCAAAAAGAAAAAAAAAGCAGCAAAAATGGAAAATATTCCCAGATTGTTAACACATTTTTGGTTTTTATGTTGCATATTGTATGTGTGTGGCCTGTGATAAATTAAAGCTGGTGGTGGCTTTAAAAAATTGATTACTTTCTTACTCTCAATCAATATTTTAGATAAGGATAATTCTGAAGGTCAATATTTATACAACTTTAATTTTAAATAGCTTTCTTGATTAACACATTAATTAATATATTTTTAAATTCCAAGACAATATCATTCATAATTTACTATGTAATCTCTTGAAGTGGAGTTAAAATGTTTAAAACTGGAAAAAAGTAAAAGGAAAAAAAAAAAAGAAAGGATTTTGTATTCTTCATTCCTACCTCTCATCTTGTACCTTACTTTATTTTAGCTATTATGACCAAGACCATGCTGGATCATCATAGAATTTAGATGACCAGGCACAAGTTACATAAACCAATCTTAACTAAGTTTATTCAGTAAAAAGGACTAATATTTTGCATGACAGTACTCTTAACATGACAGTTAGGATAAATTTAAAAAAAAAAAGACTTCAAGGAACTACAAATTTAAAAAATTGAAAAATTCTTTATAAGATTTCACAAGAAGTTTTTATTGGAATCTGATATGTGATCTTCAGAGCACTTTGAATGTTATTGAGGCCACAAAAAATGCTGTATAAATCTTAAGGAAATTTTATGAACCTTAAAGACATAAATATTCTCTTAGTGTAGAATTTACAGTTAGCCACCCCAAGCAGGTAACTATCAGAACACAAGCTAAAAGACTAACATTACATATTTTACCAGTTTGTGAGCATTATTTAATTCTTGCTACTTTTTTCTACTTTGCTGTAAGGTACAGCTCACTGTATTCTAATTTATTATTTGCAACAATAAGTTAAAATCATCATGTGGCCTTAAGAAGCCACAAGGGAAAGTAGATTTAATATTCAAACTAAAATCAGAGTTCATAATAATATGATCCAACTTGCCATTAAATTTTGGCTGGTTGTAACTCGAAATTACATGAGATGGTGTGGGGGCAACTAACCTACCATTTTTAGACAGGAATATCTTTATCATGAAACGACAACTAGCAGCAACAATTCCTAGTTTATAGACTTGCTGCAGAAGTAAATAAGCATTTCAAAACAACTTTATTCACCTCTTTGAATTCAGTGTCTTTCCTACCTATGATCCCATTGTAGAACCAGGGGCAGTTTTAGGCAGGTTGGTATTTAAAGGCTTAATGATTGGAAAATGGTATTCTTCAAAAATTCCATGTTTCCTGCGATCCTTCAACACTACTCTTGACCTATTGATGTGCTCATTTCCTCTTTAAGGCTATTTTAATGTTTATTTTCTTCTTTTTAGGGGTATGCTTTATCTTGCATAGCCACATTGTATACATGTGGCTATTTTTACCATCTTTCTTAACTCAGCTTAATGCTGCTTTCTATCTCCACTTTTACCCTTCTTTGATGTTGTTGTGCATCTAAGTACTGTATACAATACTGAATCAGGTTACAATAATCTCATATTAATCTATGTTGTCAAAACAATTCTTTTCTGTTAACCCATTTCTATTTTTACTTAATCTATTTTTGTGAAAGATTAGTTTTAAATATTTTAAATATGAAACAGATTAATCAAAGAAACAGGCACATATTGTTAAATTAGACAAGCAAATGCATTAGTTATTTGATTGTTGTTGTTGCTGCTGCTGCTTTGAATAAAACTAAAAACTAAAAGAATCTGTATTAAGATATTCATCTGTGAAAATATCACCACACCTATCACGTCATATCATTATATAACCTCATATACCACTGAAGAAAAGAACAAGCCTGTCCTTTTCCTTGATGGCATGTCAATTTTAGAGAATTATTGATTCCTGCAATTGTCTCCCCTTTTCAAAAAGGCTGGTCTTAATTGTCATTTGGTACTTATGACATCTTCTAGAAGCAGTGATATTTTAATAAACCAAGAATTTGTTATATGGTATTTGATACACCAGTTTTTATGTTAAGTTGTTCATGTTACCAGCTACTCTGAGTTATTTCTCTTTGTTCATTTTCATTACACACACACACTTATATATACACATAGGTATATACATTTTGTTTATGTATGTAACCCATTCTATTCCTTCAAGCCTTCCTGACATCTCATTCCCCCATCATTCATCTTTCTATGGCATTCTTTGTACTACCAATTATCTACCCTGCCACGGGAACCATTTCTATTCCTCATTCTTATTATCTTCCCATCCTGTTTCACATTATTTTCACCTATCACCTACTTTCTGTACCTTCACTTGTCTCTCTCCTCTGCCATACTCTAACACCTCACTATATGCTCCACTCACTATAACCACCCTTATGTACCCCTATATCTTCTACAGCACTTTTACTTCCACATCATTCCCCTCCTTTCTGATCTATTGTCCTTCCTGAGTCACTTTTGTCTTGCTCATCTTACTCTTCTCCATACTGGCATTTCCCATCAACCACACTCCACATTTGCTCATCACTCAACACACTTACCCCTATCCTCATCTCAAATCATCTGTTACTCTCTACTAACACTTATGAAACTCCACTACTCACCCACCTGATCCACAATCCATATCCTCTCTTATGCTCATCTTGTATCTTAAGAATTTGCTCTGGCACCCCAACACTACCATCTTTGACTTCTTTTCAGCTACTCCCATCCTTATGTAAGAAGGAATAGCCAAGTATCTCCTCTATAGTAGGACACTTGTGTTGGTTTCTCTCTGTCATACTTTAGCCTCTCAACACCTGGCATAAAA